>NC_091152.1:3774159-3864159 GCF_040958095.1 Procambarus clarkii
TGGTGGGTGTTCAGGTGTGGTGGGTGTTCAGGTGTGGTGGGTGTTCAGGTGTGGTGGGGACAGGTGTGGTGGGTGTTCAGGTGTGGTGGGCACAGGTATGGTGGGCACAGGTGTGGTGGGTGTTCATGTGTGGTGGGTGTTCAGGTGTGGTGGGTGTTCAGGTGTGGTGGGCCAGGTGTGGTGGGTGTTCAGGTGTGGTGGGTGTTCAGGTGTGGTGGGTGTTCAGATGTGGTGGATGTTCAAGTGTGGTGGGTGTTCAGGTGTGGTGGGTGTTCAGGTGTGGTGGGTGTTCAGGTGTGGTGGGTGTTTAGGTGTGGTGGGTGTTCAGGTGTGGTGGGTGTTCAGATGTGGTGGGTGTTCAGGTGTGGTGGGCACAAGTGTGGTGGGTGTTCAAGTGTGGTGGGTGTTCAGGTGTGGTGGGCACAGGTGTGGTGGGTGTTCATGTATGGTGGGCACAGGTGTGGTGGGGGTTCAGGTGTGGTGGGTGTTCAGGTGTGGTGAGTGTTCAAGTGTGGTTGGGTGTTTCAGGTGTGGTGGTGTTCATGTGTGGTGGGTGTTCATGTGTGGTGGGTGTTCAGGTGTGGTGGGTGTTCAGGTGTGGTAGGGCACAGGTGTGGTGTGTCGGAAAATCCCACACCATTTAATAATATTACATACAGGCAGGTAATATTGCTGCCATTGTATACACCACAAATAATGTGGGAACCGACCTGTGAAATTTATATTTATTTAATTTATATGAATTTATATAGAATTTATATTTACGTTAATTTATATATTTTGATAGCAATTTGTATGATGATAAGTGGACTGTATTTCTGCAATACTCTCACAAATCGATCCACTACACATTTGGAGGGGTTTATATTGAATTTATATATATGCAGCCAATCAAACTACAGTATTAAACTACATATTAGTGTACATTGAAGAGGTTCCTTATCATATTTGTACAGCAGGCCTTAGTCCACCAGGTATAACAAGGATGTAGACACCAAATTTTCCTCGTGTGAGGCAGCTTCCATCACCCTGGTAACCGATACACAAAGCATGCGTCCTCGTCTTGACCTGTCAAAAGGGCGTTAGCTATGAAGCCAGAATCCTAATATTTGAGAGCTATATCAGAGAAAACACTGTACAATGAACCATAAAGACCAAGGCTTAATTACCTTGTTTGAGTCGATCATTTGTGATCTCACCGGCTCACCCAATATCTACCTAACATTAATGGCCAAAAATGAATAGATAAACGGGTTTCGGAAAGACATCTCCCTTGTATTTGCTGACAGCGTGTTGATGATGGAAGACCACTACTCTGATCTTCGTCATACTTTGTCCAAGTGAATTTATAGGAGCATTTACTAGTTCCAACGACTCTGGTCTTAGAAACAATAACAATGGCTGACCACTCCCTCACCCCCTACGTTACTGGCCTACATTGTCCAGATATCAGAAAGTGATAGAAGGGTCACATTTACTCTATTTTAATATTGATATTAAAGTTAATTCAAATGAGATGTTTTTATGATGTAAAAGTCCAAAGACTAATGTATTTAAGAATAATTCCCAGCAGAATAGCTGGTGAATTTATAACAGTGTGTGGTAATGATATCCCATTTTCTATAGACGGAAAATTCCACTAAAAGTTACATTTTCTATGGGTTAACTTGTTTATATAACGCAGCAATATTATCTGCAATTGTATTGATATTAGTAATTGGTGTCGGATTTTCCGACATAATTCTCGGGGGCTGCTCACGGGTCGAAGTCCTATTTAGAACAGACAAACACCGATACTTCTCCTTCGAATTATTAGAGTTAGTAGTTAGTAATCACACATTTGTGCATCTGTTCGTACAGGACGGATGTCCCGTACTAGAGTTGCAGGGGTTAGAAGTCTAATGCGATTTCATTTCCCTGTTAACTCTTGAAAGGCTAAAATTCAAGCCTAATTACATATTATTTAATCCAGAAGACTGGATGTGATCAAGTACTTCAGTCAAGTATGATTCAGGGACTGCAGTGAGATCAGTGACATTAGATATAACTTGAAGTTTGTTCAGGTAACTGGTCACTGATATATATACACTGAGGCCCATGGAATTCATCTTGATTAAATAATAAATGTATCAAAATCAGTCATTAGATTTATTGGGGTTAAATTTAGTTAGTTGATTCAGAGGATTGAATAGCCCATCATTAAAGTAAAGTATGGTTCTGAGACTGCAGTGGGTTCAGTGACATTGGTCGCAGTGACTTGTAGCTGTCTAGGCTACTGTTCACTGATTTGCCATTGAAGCCTCATGAACTCTTCTTCAGCTTTAAAATGATGATATTAACATCAACCTCTGTTACTATAGTCAGCTGTAATCTCCTTAGTATAATGCTACTGGAGAAATATAATCAGCTGACAAATTTAGATTTCTATTGGTATTATTTATCTGCAGCCATAGGTCTTCTCAGGCTTGATACTGGGCCTGAGAGTAATTTACCTCCTGCAGAATTTAACATGGTTATGCCCTGATATTTAGTATGGCTACCAATGAATTGATAGTAGTAGTCTGTCCCCACAAGGAGAGCTATTTGGCATTTGATTTGCTCAAATTTACCTGCAGCTGCTAGATAATAGCTTTCCAGGTCAGCATAATCAACTGGAGATTGTTGTGACAAATCTTCACATTTCTTGATCTGTCTTGTTAAGTGGCCTTTAAGAGCTGCAAGGGTTCTTTTCATTCTCCCTGCATTATCCATATTGGCTAGTTGGTGAAGCCTTGTACTGGGGCTGCTCATAATACTGAACAAGCACTGATGGTAGCCTAGGGTAAAATTTCTGCACTCACTAGGCTGTAATCCTACCTCTACTAGAGGTTAGCACTTAAAAGTAATACACATTATATATATACAATCATACACACTAATGATTTGAGTGATAAACCAGTGTCACTGGAAGTACCTTTAGGTTAGCTCTTCTATATCACCCTAGGATGGTTTAGACACTAATTAATCACTCAAAGGTGTAATGATCATAAGTAAATTATTATATATACAACTCAACTTGAGTTGATAAAAATTATACCCAAAATAGGGTCTGCACCATTCATTAATGGTGCTAGGTTGTTCAATATAGTACAACTAGACTATGGTAATAATGGGACTAGGATGAATAATAAATAGTTCAACTAGTCAATGGTAATATCCTACCCTGTTGTGGGTTGGCAATTGGTAAATATTAGATTGAGAACACTAGTGCAATATATATTAAATAATTCTTTATTTGGAGAAATAATATACACACTTATTGATAATAGCCTCTTAATTAGCATCTATGAAACTTCTAATATTATCAAGAAGTGTTAAATATTATTAGTGACCTCGCGAAATAAACTCCACAAAATTCGTGGATAATCTCTCGTGAAATTTAACACCACGAAATCCGTGAACAATCTCGCGAAGACACAGCCACTAATTTGGCTGGCTTCAATATTAGCGCTGTCATTTCACAGAAATAACACGCCACCAAATATCTGTGGGTGTCCCTGAAACCGCTGACTGAGGCTGGACTGAGTTGGGGGCTTGTGAACTCGTTCGAGGCAACGGCGGCGTCTTTGACTGGCTTTGTATAAATCACACTGCACTAGTATATTTAATGAATCCACTGGTTAACTCGTTCATTCCGGTACTAAGATGACCAAATAATCTGTCATCCGACTCGAAGATGACCAATAATGTGGGTTCAAAGGACCAAAAAATCCAGTTCGAAGGACCAAATAATGAGGGAACCGACCTGTGAGATTTATATTGATTTAATTTATATGAATTTATATAGAATTTATATTTACGTTAATTTATATATTTCGATAGCAATTTGTATGATGATAAGTGGACTGTATTTCTGCAATAATCTCACAAATCAATCCACTACACATTTGGGGGGTTTATATTGAATTTATATATATGCAGCCAATCAAACTACAGTATTAAACTACATATTAGTGTACATTGAAGAGGTTCCTTATCTTATTTGTACAGCAGGCCTTAGTCCACCAGGTATAACTAAGATGAAGACACCAAATTTTCCTTGTGTGAGATAGCTTCCATCACCCTGGTAACTGATACACAAAGCATGCGTCCTCGTCTTGACCTGTCAAAAGGGTGCTAGCTATGAAGCCAGAATCCTAATATATGACAGCTATATCAGAGAAAACACTGTACAATGAACCATAAAAACCAAGGCTTAATTACCTAGTTTGAGTCGATCATTTGTGATCTCACCACCTCACCCAATAATCTACCTAACATTAATCGCCAAAAATGAATAGATAAACGGGTTCTGAAAGATGCCTCCCTTGTATTTGCTGACAGCGTGTTCATGATGGAAGACCACTACTCTGATCTTCGTCACACTTTGTCCAAGAGAATTTATAGGAGCAGTTACTAGCTCCAACGACTCTGGTCTTAGAAACAATAACAATGGCTGACCACTCCCTCACCCCTACGTTACTGACCTACATTGTCCAGATATCAGAAAGTGATAGAAGGGTCACATTTACTCTATTTTAATATTGATAATTAAGTTAATTCAAATGAGATGTTTTTATGATGTAAAAGTCCAAAGACTAATGTATTTAAGAATAATTCCCAGCAGAATAGCTGGTGAATTTATAATAGTGTGTGACAATGATATCCCGTTTTCTATAGACAGAAAATTCCACTACAAGTTACATTTTCTATGGGTTAACTTGTTTATGCAACGCTGCAATATTATCTGCAATTGTATTGATATTAGTAATTGGTGTCGGATTTTCCGACATGGTGGGTGTTCAGGTGTGGTGGGCACAGGTGTGGTGGGTGTTCAGGTGTGGTGGTCAGAGGTGTGGTGTGTGTTCAGGTTTGGTGGGTGTTCAGGTGTGGAGGGTGTTCAGGTGAGGAGCGTGTTCAGGTGTGGTGGGGACAGGTGTGGAGGGTGTTCAGGTGTGTGGCATCTCATGAGTGGTACCTCATATTAATCAATGAATGAAACTTTTCTATGAGTTTGGTTCAGTGTAAATATTTTATTATTGTTCCAGAGATCCACAGCCTTTTAAACCTGTGTTTTCTATCTCGACTAAATCGAAATATCTTAAAATCGAATTTGTATCATATTCTAACTAGTGTTGATATTTTTAGAATATTGTCCCCCTTTATATGCAATTATTGAATTTATTATATTGATTTATTCACGTGAATCTCGTCAACGTCTCTATTCCTGCTTAACAAACATAAATGGAGTGGGCTCTGTGTTTTATTATGGAGGTTACCAATGGTATGGATTAACCTGGCCAGCTCTGGATTAACCTGGCCAACTCTGGATTAACCTGGCCAGCTCTGGATTAAACTGGCCAGCTCTGGATTAACCTGGCCAGTTCTGGATTAAGCTGGCCAGCTCTGGATTAACCTGGCATCCTCTGTTTACTCTCGTGTAATTTTACTCCTTTTTAAAGTGCTTAAAACTGTAAAGTTCAGATGAGATCTTACAGAGGTAAGATTACTTTGAAGGATTACAATAGAGGTAAGATAACTTTGAAGGATTACAATAGAGGTAAGATAACTTTGAAGGATTACAATAGAGGTAAGATATCTTTGAAGGATTACATTCGAGATAAAATAACTTTGAAGGATTACATTAGAGGTAAGATAACTTTGAAGGATTACAATAGAGGTAAGATAACTTTGAAGGATTACAATAGAGGTAAGATAACTTTGAAGGATTACAATAGAAGTTAGATAACTTTGAAGGATTACAATAGAGGTAAGATAACTTTGAAGGATTGCAATAGAGGTAAGATAACTTTGAAGGATTACAATAGAGGTAAGATAACTTTGAAGGATTACAATAGAAGTTAGATAACTTTGAAGGATTACAATAGAGGTAAGATAACTTTGAAGGATTGCAATAGAGGTAAGATAACTTTGAAGGATTACAATAGAGGTAAGATAACTTTGATAGATCACAGTAACAGAGATTTATATCAATATTAACACTTTTGGATATGATTCATAGTATCGAGTTATAATACCAAAACCATAGTATTGGGTTTTAATCCCAACTTATCATAACTATCAGCATCTTCCACAATATGATTTTACATCTTCATTATTGTTTACCTAATATCTGCCACTTCCATTTTCCTTCGCTAATCATAACATCCAGTATTTGTCAACAGCAAATTTCCTGCTCCAACTTTATACCCATTTATGAGAGAGTGTTGGTCTGTCAACAATAACAATAATAATAAGTTTGTGTTATTATTGCCTGTTATGTTTCTGTAAGTATGTTTATTGAGACAAGAAATATATACATCTCAAAGGGATAGAGTAGCTTAGGCTGTTTCTACCCCGCCCCCCTATGTTTCTGTGCTTGTCAGAGTGTATACAGGCGACCATTTTACCTATAATTACCTCAGGACGTCTATCACTCTAGTGGCCTTGGCGAGGGCAGGAAGCCGGCGGCTTGCCAAAGGTCCCCTACCCATTTGTCCTGATGATTTTTTCAAGCTGGATTTTAAAATTTATCAGAGTTTTAGTATTTACGGCTTCGGCGGGTAGGCGGTTCCATGGGTTTATAACCCTGTGGGTGAAAAAATCCTCTGCTGTTCTCAGTCCAACATTGTGGCTTGTTGAGCTTGAACCCGTTGTTCCTTGTTTGTGTTACATCTGACCTTTTGAAGAAATTTTCCGGAACAACATCATCTAAATTGTTCATTATTTTAAAAGTTTCAATGAGATCCGTCCTGTCATGCCTGGTTTATAGTGTTGTTAGCCCTGTGGCCCTCAACCGTTCCTGGTACGTGAGTTGTCTTAGTTCTGGAATGATTTGTGTTGTCCGGTGTTGCACCTCGTCGAGAGCAGCTAAGACCTTCTGAAGATGAGGTGTTCATGCTGGCACACAATAACCCAAGTGGTGTCAAGCACCAGAGATGTGTACGGCTGACTCACCACCTTCTCTTAAAATACCATCACCAAATGTGCTAAAGTTCCTGGTCACTGTATTGTATACTGTTAATGGTGAATATTTCTGGTGCACGGTAAGTGTTCCGAACAGTTCCAAGGGGGGAGGGGGCGGCTCCCCTTGCGACTGTTGGTCACTGACTGTTCTATTCTCACGCTGACCCACTGTTTACAGCACAGTAACCCACTGTTTACAGCACAGTAATCCACTGTTTACAGCATAGTTACCCACTGTTTACAGCACAGTAACCCACTGTTTACAGCACAGTAACCCACTGTTTACAGCACAGTAATCCACTGTTTACAGCATAGTTACCCACTGTTTACAGCACAGTAACCCACTGTTTACAGCACAGTAACCCACTGTTTACAGCACAGTAACCCACTGTTTACAGCACAGTAACCCACTGTTTACAGCACAGTAATCCACTGTTTACAGCACAGTTACCCACTGTTTACAGCACAGTAACCCACTGTTTACAGCACAGTAACCCACTGTTTACAGCACAGTAACCCACTGTTTACAGCACAGTAACCCACTGTTTACAGCACAGTAACCCACTGTTTACAGCACAGTAACCCACTGTTTACAGCACAGTAACCCACTGTTTACAGCACAGTAATCCACTGTTTACAGCACAGTAACCCCACTGTTTACAGCACAGTAACCCACTGTTTACAGCACAGTAACCCACTGTTTACAGCACAGTAACCCACTGTTTACAGCACAGTAACCCACTGTTTACAGCACAGTAACCCACTGTTTACAGCATGATAACCCACTGTTTACAGCACAGTAACCCACTGTTTACAGCACAGTAACCCACTGTTACAGCACAGTAACCCACTGTTTACAGCACAGTAACCCACTGTTTACAGCACAGTAACCCACTGTTTACAGCACAGTAACCCACTGTTTACAGCACAGTAACCCACTGTTTACAGCATAATAACCCACTGTTTACAGCACAGTAATCCACTGTTTACAGCACAGTAACCCACTGTTTACAGCACAGTAACCCACTGTTTACAGCACAATAACCCACTGTTTACAGCACAGTAACCCACTGTTTACAGCATAGTAACCTACTGTTTACAGCACAGTAACCTACTGTTTACTGCACAGTAACCACTGTTCACAGCACAGTAACCCACTGTTTACAGCACAGTAACCTACTGTTTACAGCACAGTAACTTCCCGCTTCCTTGGGATGTGTCACAAAAAGGAGGCCTGGTCGAGAACCGGGCCGCGGGGTCACTAAGCCCCGAAATCATCTCAAGATAACTATCTCAAGAAGCTCCACACTTCAGGAAGAGCCCAGTTCTAGTGAGATGCTGAATATTCTTGACAAGGATAACAACACACCTCTTTACCGTCTTTTAATACCCTGGGAACTCCTTAATCACTGCCTGAAGACTTAGTTTGGCTTCACGTATTTTATATAATAAATAATTTTGTACGTGTAATTATTTGTTTACTAAATTGTCACTTTCTTCTATAATGAAGACCAATTTAACATAACTATTTTCACTTGGACACATGAGGTAGTTATGAGGCGTAGAACCCAACACATAGCTTGCAGCACTTGTTCTCTGTGGTGTATGTTATAATGGGGTTAATACAACTCTATTTTATGTTTATGTTAAGATAATATAGTTATCTCGGTGAGAGATATAGAAAGGCAATTATCCGGAGAGAGAGAGAGAGAGAGAGAGAGAGAGAGACAGAGAGAGACAGAGACAGAAAGAGAGAGCAGTGAGGGTGTGTTGTTTTTGGAAGGTCAATATAGGAGGCATTAAGGACAAAGTAAAGGAATGGTTCCCAGCCACTTGGATCATCGGGGATCAAACTCAGACCTGCTAGAAGCCAGATCGTCGCTGTATCCATCAATCCTAGAAAATGTACAGTAAGACGACTAGGCTAAGACTTAAGACAACCAACTGACAGAGTCTTGAAGACCCAAGTCTTCCTCTTTCCTAGTCTACGAGCATTGTAACAACTCAGATAATACCAAGGGTTAATATTGGAGTACATTTACTGATAATAAAAGGTCATGGCAGGATATACACAGCCTCTACCCAGCTTGTACCTCTACACCCAATATTTAGAAGGAATTATGAAGCCAGTGTGGCCACCACAGCCTGGTTAAACACACCTCTAGGCAGCCAACTTGTACTAAAACCTTCCAGAATGAGTTTGTTATCACATTAGATTGCCTGAAGGTCCGCTCACAGCATGAGGTTAAATGTCAGGTCAAATGGTTAAAGGTCAGGGCTCAGTGCTTGAGGGTCAGGTCATCTAGGCTGAAGGTCAGGTCACAAAGGTTACCTGACTCATGCCACAGTCTCTGTGACTGACTCATGCCACAGTCCCTGTGACTGACTCATGCTACAGTCCCTGTGACTGACTCATGCCACAGTCTCTGTGACTGACTCATGCTACAGTCTCTGTGACTGACTCATGCCACAGTCTCTGTGACTGACTCATGCCACAGTCCCTGTGACTGACTCATGCCACAGTCTCTGTGACTGACTCATGCTACAGTCTCTGTGACTGACTCATGCCACGGTCTCTGTGACTGACTCATGCCACAGTCCCTGTGACTGACTCATGCCACAATACCTGTGACTGACTCATGCCACAGTCCCTGTGACTGACTCATGCCACAGTCTCTGTGACTGACTCATGCCACAGTCTCTGTGACTGACTCATGCCACAGTCCCTGTGACTGACTCATGCCACAGTCTCTGTGACTGACTCATGCCACAGTCTCTGTGACTGACTCATGCCACAGTCCTGTGACTGACTCATGCCACGTCTCTGTGACTGACTCATGCCACAGTCTCTGTGACTGACTCATGACAGTCCATGACTCCACAGTCTCTGTGACTGACTCATGCCACAGTCTCTGTGACTGACTCATGCCACAGTCTCTGTGACTGACTCATGCCACAGTCTCTGTGACTGACTCATGCCACAGTCCTGTGACTGACTCATGCCACAGTCTCTGTGACTGACTCATGCACAGTCTCTGTGACTGACTCATGCCACAGTCTCTGTGACTGACTCATGCCACAGTCCTGTGACTGACTCATGCCACAGTCCCTGTGACTGACTCATGCCACAGTCTCTGTGACTGACTCATGCCACAGTCCTGTGACTGACTCATGCCACAGTGCCTGTGACTGACTCATGCCACAGTCCTGTGACTGACTCATGCCACAGTCCCTGTGACTGACTCATGCCACAGTCTGTGACTGACTCATGCCACAGTGCCTGTGACTGACTCATGCCACAGTCTCTGTGACTGACTCATGCCACAGTCCCTGTGACTGACTCATGCCACAGTCTCTGTGACTGACTCATGCCACAGTCCTGTGACTGACTCATGCCACAGTCCTGTGACTGACTCATGCCACAGTCTCTGTGACTGACTCATGCCACAGTCTCTGTGACTGACTCATGCCACAGTCCTGTGACTGACTCATGCCACAGTCCTGTGACTGACTCATGCCACAGTCTCTGTGACTGACTCATGCCACAGTCCTGTGACTGACTCATGCCACAGTCTCTGTGACTGACTCATGCCACAGCCTGTGACTGACTCATGCCACAGTCCCTGTGACTGACTCATGCAGTCTCTGTGACTGACTCATGCCACAGTCCTGTGACTGACTCATGCCACAGTCCTCTGTGACTGACTCATGCCACAGTCCTGTGACTGACTCATGCCACAGTGCCTGTGACTGACTCATGCCACAGTCTCTGTGACTGACTCATGCCACAGTGCTCTGTGACTGACTCATGCCACAGTCCTCTGTGACTGACTCATGCCACAGTCTCTGTGACTGACTCATGCCACAGTCTCCTGTGACTGACTCATGCCACAGTCCCTGTGACTGACTCATGCCACAGTCTCTGTGACTGACTCATGCCACAGTCTCTGTGACTGACTCATGCCACAGTCCTCTGTGACTGACTCATGCCACAGTCTCTGTGACTGACTCATGCCACAGTCCTCTGTGACTGACTCATGCCACAGTCTCTGTGACTGACTCATGCCACAGTCCCTGTGACTGACTCATGCCACAGTCCCTGTGACTGACTCATTGCCACAGTCTCTGTGACTGACTCATGCCACAGTCCCTGTGACTGACTCATGCCACAGTCTCTGTGACTGACTCATGCCACAGTGCCTGTGACTGACTCATGCCACAGTCCCTGTGACTGACTCATGCCACAGTCTCTGTGACTGGACTCATGCCACAGTCCCTGTGACTGACTCATGCCACAGTCTCCTGTGACTGAACTCATGCCACAGTCTCCTGTGACTGCCTCATTGCACAGTCTCTGTGAGCGTGACTCATGCCACAGTCTCTGTGACTGACTCATGCCACAGGTCTCTGTGATCTGAACTTCATGCCACCACCGTCTCTGTTGGGACTGACTCATCGCCACAGTCTCTGTGGACTGACTTTTTCCATGCCACAGTGCCCTGTGAGCTGACCTCATGCCACAGGTCTCTGTGACTTACTTCATGCCACAGTCTCTGTGACTGACTCATGCCACAGTCCTCTGTGACCTGACTCATGCCCCACAGTGCTCTGTGACTGACTCATGCCACCAGTGCACAATGTGAGTGACTCATGGCCACAGTCTCTGTGACTGACTCATGCCACAGTCTCTGTGACTTTGACTCATGCCACAGTCCCCTGTGACTGACCTCATTTGCCACAGTGCTCTGTGACTGACTCATGCCACAGTCTCCTGGTGAGCTGACTCATGCCACAGTCCTCTGTGACTGACTTACATGCCACAGTCTCTGTGACTGACTCATGCCACAGTCCCTGTGACTGAACTCATGCCACGTCTCTGTGACTGACTCATGCCACAGTCTCTGTGACTGACTCATGCCACAGTCTCCTGTGACTGACTCATGCCACAGTCTCTGTGGACTGACTCATGCACAGTCCCTGTGACTGACTCATGCCACAGTCCCTGTGACTGACTCATGCCACAGTCCTGTGACTGACTCATGCCACAGTCCTGTGACTGACTCATGCCACAGTCCCTGTGACTGACTCATGCCACAGTCTCCTGTGACTGACTCATGCCACAGTCCCTGTGACTGACTCATGCCACAGTCTCTGTGACTGACTCATGCCACAGTCCCTGTGACTGACTCATGCCACAGTGCCTGTGACTGACTCATGCCACAGTCCTGTGACTGACTCATGCCACAGTCCCTGTGACTGACTCATGCCACAGTCTGTGACTGACTCATGCCACAGTGCCTGTGACTGACTCATGCCACAGTCTCTGTGACTGACTCATGCCACAGTCCCTGTGACTGACTCATGCCACAGTCCTGTGACTGACTCATGCCACAGTGCCTGTGACTGACTCATGCCACAGTGCCTGTGACTGACTCATGCCACAGTCTGTGACTGACTCATGCCACAGTCCTGTGACTGACTCATGCCACAGTCCTGTGACTGACTCATGCCACAGTCTGTGACTGACTCATGCCACAGTCCCTGTGACTGACTCATGCCACAGTCTCTGTGACTGACTCATGCCACAGTCTCTGTGACTGACTCATGCCACAGTCCTGTGACTGACTCATGCCACAGTCTGTGACTGACTCATGCCACAGTCCCTGTGACTGACTCATGCCACAGTCTCTGTGACTGACTCATGCCACAGTCCTGTGACTGACTCATGCCACAGTCCTGTGACTGACTCATGCCACAGTCCTGTGACTGACTCATGCCACAGTCCTGTGATGACTCATGCCACAGTCTCTGTGACTGACTCATGCCACAGTCTCTGTGACTGACTCATGCCACAGTCCCTGTGACTGACTCATGCCACAGTCCTGTGACTGACTCATGCCACAGTCTGTGACTGACTCATGCCACAGTCCTGTGACTGACTCATGCCACAGTCCTGTGACTGACTCATGCCACAGTCCTGTGACTGACTCATGCCACAGTCCTGTGACTGACTCATGCCACAGTCCTGTGACTGACTCATGCCACAGTCCTGTGACTGACTCATGCCACAGTCTCTGTGACTGACTCATGCCACAGTCTCTGTGACTGACTCATGCCACAGTCTGTGACTGACTCATGCCACAGTCTGTGACTGACTCATGCCACAGTCCTGTGACTGACTCATGCCACAGTCTCTGTGACTGACTCATGCCACAGTCTGTGACTGACTCATGCCACAGTCCTGTGACTGACTCATGCCACAGTCTCTGTGACTGACTCATGCCACAGTCTCTGTGACTGACTCATGCCACAGTCCTGTGACTGACTCATGCCACAGTCTCTGTGACTGACTCATGCCACAGTCCTGTGACTGACTCATGCCACAGTCCTCTGTGACTGACTCATGCCACAGTCCTGTGACTGACTCATGCCACAGTCCTGTGACTGACTCATGCCACAGTCTCTGTGACTGACTCATGCCACAGTCCTGTGACTGACTCATGCCACAGTCCCTGTGACTGACTCATGCCACAGTCCTGTGACTGACTCATGCCACAGTCCTGTGACTGACTCATGCCACAGTCTGTGACTGACTCATGCCACAGTCTCTGTGACTGACTCATGCCACAGTCCTGTGACTGACTCATGCCACAGTCTGTGACTGACTCATGCCACAGTCCCTGTGACTGACTCATGCCACAGTCTCTGTGACTGACTCATGCCACAGTCTCTGTGACTGACTCATGCCACAGTCTCTGTGACTGACTCATGCCACAGTGCCTCTGTGACTGACTCATGCCACAGTCCCTGTGGACTGACTCATGCCACAGTCGCTGTGACTGACTCAATGCCACAGTCTCTGTGACTGACTCATGCCACAGTCCCTGTGACTGACTCATGCCACAGTCCCTGTGACTGACTCATGCCACAGTGCTCTGTGACTGACTCATGCCACAGTCCCTGTGACTGACTCATGCCACAGTCTCTGTGACTGACTCATGCCACAGTCCCTGTGACTGACTCATGCCACAGTCTCTGTGACTGACTCATGCCACAGTCCTCTGTGACTGACTCATGCCACAGTCCCTGTGACTGACTCATGCCACAGTCTCTGTGACTGACTCATGCCACAGTCCTCTGTGACTGACTCATGCCACAGTCCCTGTGACTGACTCATGCCACAGTCTCTGTGACTGACTCATGCCACAGTCCCTGTGACTGACTCATGCCACAGTCTCTGTGACTGACTCATGCCACAGTCTCTGTGACTGACTCATGCCACAGTCCCTGTGACTGACTCATGCCACAGTCCTCTGTGACTGACTCATGCCACAGTCTCTGTGACTGACTCATGCCACAGTCCCTGTGACTGACTCATGCCACAGTCCTGTGACTGACTCATGCCACAGTCCCTGTGACTGACTCATGCCACAGTCCTGTGACTGACTCATGCCACAGTCCCTGTGACTGACTCATGCCACAGTCCTGTGACTGACTCATGCCACAGTCCTGTGACTGACTCATGCCACAGTGCCTGTGACTCATGCCACAGTCTCTGTGACTGACTCATGCCACAGTCTCTGTGACTGACTCATGCCACAGTGCCTGTGACTGACTCATGCCACAGTCCTGTGACTGACTCATGCCACAGTCTCTGTGACTGACTCATGCCACAGTCCTGTGACTGACTCATGCCACAGTCCTGTGACTGACTCATGCCACAGTCCTGTGACTGACTCATGCCACAGTCCTGTGACTGACTCATGCCACAGTCCCTGTGACTGACTCATGCCACAGTCCCTGTGACTGACTCATGCCACAGTGCCTGTGACTGACTCATGCCACAGTCCCTGTGACTGACTCATGCCACAGTCTCTGTGACTGACTCATGCCACAGTCTCTGTGACTGACTCATGCCACAGTCCTGTGACTGACTCATGCCACAGTGCCTGTGACTGACTCATGCCACAGTCTGTGACTGACTCATGCCACAGTCTCTGTGACTGACTCATGCCACAGTCTCTGTGACTGACTCATGCCACAGTCCTGTGACTGACTCATGCCACAGTCTCTGTGACTGACTCATGCCACAGTCTGTGACTGACTCATGCCACAGTCTCTGTGACTGACTCATGCCACAGTCTCTGTGACTGACTCATGCCACAGTCCTGTGACTGACTCATGCCACAGTCCTGTGACTGACTCATGCCACAGTCTGTGACTGACTCATGCCACAGTCCCTGTGACTGACTCATGCCACAGCCTGTGACTGACTCATGCCACAGTCCTGTGACTGACTCATGCCACAGTCCCTGTGACTGACTCATGCCACAGTCCTGTGACTGACTCATGCCCACAGTCCCTGTGAACTGGACTCATGCCACAGTCCCTGTGACTGACTCATGCCACAGTGCCTGTGACTGACTTCATGCCACAGTCCCCTGTGACTGACTCATGCCACAGTCTCTTTGGACCTGGACTCATGCCACAGTCCCTGTGACTGACTCATGCAACAGTCCCTGTGACTGACTCATGCCACAGTCACTGTGACTGACTCATGCCACAGTGCCTGTGACTGACTCATGCCACAAGTCCCTGTGACTGACTCATGCCACAGTCTCTGTGACTGACTCATGCCACAGTCCCTGTGACTGCTCATGCCACAGTGCCTGTGACTGACTCATGCCACAGTCTCTGTGACTGACTCATGCCACAGTCCCTGTGACTGACTCATGCCACAGTCTCTGTGACTGACTCATGCCACAGTCCCTGTGACTGACTCATGCCACAGTGCCTGGTGACTGACTCATGCCACAGTCTCTGTGACTGACTCATGCCACAGTCCCTGTGACTGACTCATGCCACAGTCTCTGTGACTGACTCATGCCACAGTGCCTGTGACTGACTCATGCCACAGTCTCTGTGACTGACTCATGCCCACAGTCCCTGTGACTGGACTCTGCCACAGTCTCCTGTGACGATCAGCCACAGTCTCTGTGACTGACTCATGCCACAGTGCCTGTGACTGACTCATGCCACAGTCTCTGTGAAGTGACTCATGCCACAGTCCTCTGTGACTGACTTCATGCACAGTCTCTGTGACTGACTCATGCCACGAGTGCCTGTGACTGACTCATGCCACAGTCCCTGTGACTGACTCATGCCACAGTCCTCTGTGACTGACTCATGCCACAGTCCCTGTGACTGACTCATGCCACAGTGCCTGTGACTGACTCATGCCACAGTCCCTGTGACTGACTCATGCCACAGTCTCTGTGACTGACTTCATGCACAGTCCTGTGACTGACTCATGCCACAGTCCCTGTGACTGACATCATGCCACAGCTCCTGTGACTGACTCATGCCACAGTCTCTGTGACTGACTCATGCCACAGTCCCTGTGACGGACTCATGCCACAGTCCCTGTGACTGAATCATGCCTCAGTCTCTGTGACTGACTCATGCCACAGTCCTGTGACTGACTCATCGCCACAGTCTCAGTGACTGGACTCATGCCACAGTGCCTGTGACTGACTCATTCCACAGTCCCTGTGACTGACTCATGCTACAGTCTCTGTGACTGACTCATGCCACAGTCTCTGTGACTGACTCATGCACAGTCCCTGTGACAGACTCATGCCACAGTCTCTGTGACTGACTCATGCTACAGTCCTCTGTGACTGACTCACGCCACGGTCTCTGTGACTGACTCATGCCACAGTCCCTGTGACTGACTCATGCCACAGTCCCTGTGACTGACTCATGCCACAGTCCCTGTGACTGACTCATGCCACAGTCCCTGTGACTGACTCATGCCACAGTGCCTGTGACTGACTCATGCCACAGTCCCTGTGACTGACTCATGCCACAGTCTCTGTGACTGACTCATGCCACAGTCCCTGTGACTGACTCATGCCACAGTCTCTGTGACTGACTCATGCCACAGTGCCTGTGACTGACTCATGCCACAGTCTCTGTGACTGACTCATGCCACAGTCCCTGTGACTGACTCATGCCACAGTCCTCTGTGACTGACTCATGCCACAGTGCCTGTGACTGACTCATGCCACAGTGCCTGTGAGTGACTCATGCCACAGTCTCTGTGACTGACTCATGCCACAGTGCCTGTGAGTGACTCATGCCACAGTCTCAGTGACTGACTCATGCCACAGTGCCTGTGACTGACTCATTCCACAGTCCCTGTTACTGACTCATGCCACAGTCTCTGTGACTGACTCATGCCACAGTGCCTGTGACTGACTCATGCCACAGTCCCTGTGACTGACTCATGCCACAGTCTCTGTGACTGACTCATGCCACAGTCCCTGTGACTGACTCATGCCACAGTCTCTGTGACTGACTCATGCCACAGTCCCTGTGACTGCTCATGCCACAGTCCCTGTGACTGACTCATGCCACAGTCCCTGTGACTGACTCATGCCACAGTCCCTGTGACTGACGCATGCCACAGTCTCTGTGACTGACTCATGCCACAGTCCCTGTGACTGACTCATGCCACAGTGCCTGTGACTGACTCATGCCACAGTCCCTGTGTCTGACTCATGCCACAGTCTCTGTGACTGACTCATGCCACAGTCCCTGTGACTGACTCATGCCACAGTCTCTGTGACTGACTCATGCCACAGTGCATGTGACTGACTCATGCCACAGTCCCTGTGACTGACTCATGCCACAGTCTCTGTGACTGACTCATTCCACAGTCCCTGTGACTGACTCATGCCACAGTCTCTGTGACTGACTCATGCCACAGTCTCTGTGACTGACTCATGCCACAGTGCCTGTGACTGACTCATGCCACAGTCTCTGTGACTGACTCATGCTACAGTCTCTGTGACTGACTCATGCCACAGTCTCTGTGACTGACTCATGCCACAGTCCCTGTGACTGACTCATGCCACAGTCTCTGTGACTGACTCATGCCACAGTCTCTGTGACTGACTCATGCCACGGTCTCTGTGACTGACTCATGTCACAGTCCCTGTGACTGACTCATGCCACAGTCCCAGTGACTGACATCATGCCACAGTCCCTGTGACTGACTCATGCCACAGTCCCTGTGAGTGACTCATGCCACAGTGCCTGTGAGTGACTCATGCCACAGTCCCTGTGAGTGACTCATGCCACAGTCCCTGTGAGTGACTCATGCCACAGTGCCTGTGAGTGACTCATGCCACAGTGCCTGTGAGTGACTCATGCCACAGTGCCTGTGAGTGACTCATGCCACAGTGCCTGTGACTGAGTCATGCCACAGTGCCTGTGAGTGACTCATGCCACAGTGCCTGTGACTGACTCATGCCACAGTGCCTGTGAGTGACTCATGCCACAGTGCCTGTGACTGACTCATGCCACAGTCCCTGTGAGTGACTCATGCCACAGTCCCTGTCAGTGACTCATGCCACAGTCCCTGTGAGTGACTCATGCCACAGTCCCTGTGAGTGACTCATGCCACAGTGCCTGTGAGTGACTCATGCCACAGTCCCTGTGAGTGACTCATGCCACAGTCCCTGTGAGTGACTCATGCCACAGTGCCTGTGAGTGACTCATGCCACAGTGCCTGTGAGTGACTCATGCCACAGTGCCTGTGAGTGACTCATGCCACAGTGCCTGTGACTGAGTCATGCCACAGTGCCTGTGAGTGACTCATGCCACAGTGCCTGTGACTGACTCATGCCACAGTGCCTGTGAGTTATTCATGCCACAGTGCCTGTGACTGACTCATGCCACAGTCCCTGTGAGTGACTCATGCCACAGTCCCTGTGAGTGACTCATGCCACAGTCCCTGTGAGTGACTCATGCCACAGTCCCTGTGAGTGACTCATGCCACAGTGCCTGTGAGTGACTCATGCCACAGTCCCTGTGAGTGACTCATGCCACAGTCCCTGTGAGTGACTCATGCCACAGTCCCTGTGAGTGACTCATGCCACAGTGCCTGTGAGTGACTCATGCCACAGTGCCTGTGAGTGACTCATGCCACAGTGCCTGTGAGTGACTCATGCCACAGTGCCTGTGAGTGACTCATGCCACAGTGCCTGTGAGTGACTCATGCCACAGTGCCTGTGAGTGACTCATGCCACAGTCCCCTGTGAGTGACTCATGCCACAGTGCCTGTGACTGACTCATGCCACAGTGCCTGTGAGTGACTCATGCCACAGTGCCTGTGAGTGACTCATGCCACAGTCCCTGTGAGTGACTCATGCCACAGTCTCTGTGACTGACTCATGCCACAGTCCCTGTGACTGACTCATGCCACAGTGCCTGTGAGTGACTCATGCCACTGTGCCTGTGAGTGACTCATGCCACAGTGCCTGTGAGTGACTCATGCCACAGTGCCTGTGAGTGACTCATGCCACAGTGCCTGTGAGTGACTCATGCCACAGTCCCCTGTGAGTGACTCATGCCACAGTGCCTGTGACTGACTCATGCCACAGTGCCTGTGAGTGACTCATGCCACAGTGCCTGTGAGTGACTCATGCCACAGTGCCTGTGAGTGACTCATGCCACAGTGCCTGTGAGTGACTCATGCCACAGTGCCTGTGAGTGACTCATGCCACAGTGCCTGTGAGTGACTCATGCCACAGTGCCCCTGTGAGTGACTCATGCCACAGTGCCTGTGACTGACTCATGCCACAGTGCCTGTGAGTGACTCATGCCACAGTGCCTGTGAGTGACTCATGCCACAGTGCCTGTGAGTGACTCATGCCACAGTGCCTGTGAGTGACTCATGCCACAGTGCCTGTGAGTGACTCATGCCACAGTGCCTGTGAGTGACTCATGCCACAGTGCCTGTGAATGACTCATGCCACAGTGCCTGTGACTGACTCATGCCACAGTGCCCTGTGAGTGACTCATGCCACAGTGCCTGTGAGTGACTCATGCCACAGTGCCCTGTGAGTGACTCATGCCACAGTGCCTGTGACTGACTCATGCCACAGTACCTGTGAGTGACTCATGCCACAGTCCCTGTGAGTGACTCATGCCACAGTGCCTGTGAGTGACTCATGCCACAGTCCTTGTGAGTGACTCATGCCACAGTGCCTGTGACTGACTCATGCCACAGTGCCTGTGAGTGACTCATGCCACAGTCCTGTGAGTGACTCATGCCACAGTCCTGTGACTGACTCATGCCACAGTGCCTGTGACTGACTCATGCCACAGTGCCTGTGAGTGACTCATGCCACAGTCCTGTGAGTGACTCATGCCACAGTGCCTGTGACTGACTCATGCCACAGTCCTGTGACTGACTCATGCCACAGTGCCTGTGACTCATGCCACAGTGCCTGTGAGTGACTCATGCCACAGTGCCTGTGAGTGACTCATGCCACAGTCCTGTGACTGACTCATGCCACAGTGCCTGTGAGTGACTCATGCCACAGTCCCTGTGACTGACTCATGCCACAGTCTCTGTGACTGACTCATGCCACAGTCCTGTGACTGACTCATGCCACAGTCTCTGTGACTGACTCATGCCACAGTCCTGTGACTGACTCATGCCACAGTCCTCGTGACTGACTCATGCCACAGTCTCTGTGACTGACTCTGCCACAGTCCCTGTGACTGACTCATGCCACAGTCCCTGTGACTGACCTCATGCCACAGTCCCCTGTGACTGACTCATGCCACAGTTCTCTGTGACTGACTCATGCCACAGTCCCTGTGACCTGACTCATGCCACAGTCTCTGTGGACTGACTCATGCCACAGTCCCTGTGGACTGACTCATGCCACAGTCTCCTGTGACTGACTCATGCACAGTTCCCTGTGATGCTCATGCCACAGTCCCTGTGACTGACTCATGCCACAAGTCTCCTGTGACTGACTCATGCCACAGTCCCTGTGACTGACTCATGCCACAGTCTCTGTGACTGACTCATGCCACAGTGCCTGTGACTGACTCATGCCACAGTCCCTGTGACTGACTCATGCCACAGTCCCTGTGACTGACTCATGCCACAGTCCCTGTGACTGACTCATGCCACAGTGCCTGTGACTGACTCATGCCACAGTCTACTGTGACTGACTCATGCCACAGTCCTGTGACTGACTCATGCCACAGTCCTGTGACTGACTCATGCCACAGTGCCTGTGACTGACTCATGCCACAGTCCTGTGACTGACTCATGCCACAGTCCTGTGACTGACTCATGCCACAGTCCTGTGACTGACTCATGCCACAGTGCCTGTGACTGACTCATGCCACAGTCCTCTGTGACTGACTCATGCCACAGTCCTGTGACTGACTCATGCCACAGTCCTGTGACTGACTCATGCCACAGTCCTGTGACTGACTCATGCCACAGTGCCTGTGACTGACTCATGCCACAGTCTCTGTGACTGACTCATGCCACAGTCCTGTGACTGACTCATGCCACAGTCTCTGTGACTGACTCATGCCACAGTCCTGTGACTGACTCATGCCACAGTCCTCTGTGACTGACTCATGCCACAGTCCTGTGACTGACTCATGCCACAGTCCTCTGTGACTGACTCATGCCACAGTCCTGTGACTGACTCATGCCACAGTGCCTGTGACGTGACTCATGCCACAGTCTCTGTGACTGACTCATGCCACAGTCTCTGTGACTGACTCATGCCACAGTCCCTGTGACTGACTCATGCCACAGTCCCTGTGACTGACTCATGCCACAGTCCCTGTGACTGACTCATGCCACAGTCCCTGTGACTGACTCATGCCACAGTCCTGTGACTGACTCATGCCACAGTCCTGTGACTGACTCATGCCACAGTCTCTGTGACTGACTCATGCCACAGTCCCTGTGACTGACTCATGCCACAGTCTCTGTGACTGACTCATGCCACAGTCCCTGTGACTGACTCATGCCACAGTCTCTGTGACTGACTCATGCCACAGTCCCTGTGACTGACTCATGCCACAGTCTCTGTGACTGACTCATGCCACAGTCCTGTGACTGACTCATGCCACAGTCTCTGTGACTGACTCATGCCACAGTCTCTGTGACTGACTCATGCCACAGTCTCTGTGACTGACTCATGCCACAGTCCCTGTGACTGACTCATGCCACAGTCCTGTGACTGACTCATGCCACAGTCTCCTGTGACTGACTCATGCCACAGTCCCTGTGACTGACTCATGCCACAGTCCTGTGACTGACTCATGCCACAGTCCTGTGACTGACTCATGCCACAGTCTCTGTGACTGACTCATGCCACAGTCCCTGTGACTGACTCATGCCACAGTCTCTGTGACTGACTCATGCCACAGTCCCTGTGACTGACTCATGCCACAGTCTCTGTGACTGACTCATGCCACAGTCCCTGTGACTGACTCATGCCACAGTCTCTGTGACTGACTCATGCCACAGTCCCTGTGACTGACTCATGCCACAGTGCCTGTGACTGACTCATGCCACAGTCCTGTGACTGACTCATGCCACAGTCTCTGTGACTGACTCATGCCACAGTCCTCTGTGACTGACTCATGCCACAGTCCTGTGACTGACTCATGCCACAGTCTCTGTGACTGACTCATGCCACAGTCCCTGTGACTGACTCATGCCACAGTCTCTGTGACTGACTCATGCCACAGTCCCTGTGACTGACTCATGCCACAGTCTCTGTGACTGACTCATGCCACAGTCTCCTGTGACTGACTCATGCCACAGTCCCTGTGACTGACTCATGCCACAGTCCCTGTGACTGACTCATGCCACAGTCCCTGTGACTGACTCATGCCACAGTCTCTGTGACTGACTCATGCCACAGTCCCTGTGACTGACTCATGCCACAGTCTCCTGTGACTGACTCATGCCACAGTCCTGTGACTGACTCATGCCACAGTCCCTGTGACTGACTCATGCCACAGTCCCTGTGACTGACTCATGCCACAGTCCCTGTGACTGACTCATGCCACAGTCCCTGTGACTGACTCATGCCACAGTCCCTGTGACTGACTCATGCCACAGTCTCTGTGACTGACTCATGCCACAGTCCCTGTGACTGACTCATGCCACAGTCCTGTGACTGACTCATGCCACAGTCCCTGTGACTGACTCATGCCACAGTCTCTGTGACTGACTCATGCCACAGTCCTGTGACTGACTCATGCCACAGTCCTCTGTGACTGACTCATGCCACAGTCTCTGTGACTGACTCATGCCACAGTCCCTGTGACTGACTCATGCCACAGTCCTGTGACTGACTCATGCCACAGTCCCTGTGACTGACTCATGCCACAGTCCCTGTGACTGACTCATGCCACAGTCCTGTGACTGACTCATGCCACAGTGCCTGTGACTGACTCATGCCACAGTCCCTGTGACTGACTCATGCCACAGTCTCTGTGACTGACTCATGCCACAGTCCCTGTGACTGACTCATGCCACAGTCCCTGTGACTGACTCATGCCACAGTCTCTGTGACTGACTCATGCCACAGTGCCTGTGACTGACTCATGCCACAGTCCTGTGACTGACTCATGCCACAGTCCCTGTGACTGACTCATGCCACAGTCTCCTGTGACTGACTCATGCCACAGTCCCTGTGACTGACTCATGCCACAGTGCCTGTGACTGACTCATGCCACAGTCTCTGTGACTGACTCATGCCACAGTCCCTGTGACTGACTCATGCCACAGTCCCTGTGACTGACTCATGCCACAGTCCCTGTGACTGACTCATGCCACAGTCTCTGTGACTGACTCATGCCACAGTCCCTGTGACTGACTCATGCCACAGTCTCTGTGACTGACTCATGCCACAGTCCCTGTGACTGACTCATGCCACAGTCCCTGTGACTGACTCATGCCACAGTCTCTGTGACTGACTCATGCCACAGTCCCTGTGACTGACTCATGCCACAGTCCCTGTGACTGACTCATGCCACAGTCCCTGTGACTGACTCATGCCACAGTCCCTGTGACTGACTCATGCCACAGTCTCCTGTGACTGACTCATGCCACAGTCCCTGTGACTGACTCATGCCACAGTCCCTGTGACTGACTCATGCCACAGTCCCTGTGACTGACTCATGCCACAGTCCCTGTGACTGACTCATGCCACAGTGCCTGTGACTGACTCATGCCACAGTCCCTGTGACTGACTCATGCCACAGTCTCCTGTGACTGACTCATGCCACAGTGCCCTGTGACTGACTCATGCCACAGTCCCTGTGACTGACTCATGCCACAGTCCCTGTGACTGACTCATGCCACAGTCTCTGTGACTGACTCATGCCACAGTCCCTGTGACTGACTCATGCCACAGTCCCTGTGACTGACTCATGCCACAGTGCCTGTGACTGACTCATGCCACAGTGCCTGTGAGTGACTCATGCCACAGTCTCTGTGAGTGACTCATGCCACAGTGCCTGTGAGTGACTCATGCCACAGTCCCTGTGAGCTGACTCATGCCACAGTGCCTGTGACTGACTCATGCCACAGTGCCTGTGACTGACTCATGCCACAGTGCCTGTGACTGACTCATGCCACAGTGCCTGTGACTGACTCATGCCACAGTCCCTGTGACTGACTCATGCCACAGTGCCTGTGACTGACTCATGCCACAGTGCCTGTGACTGACTCATGCCACAGTCCCTGTGACTGACTCATGCCACAGTCCCTGTGACTGACTCATGCCACAGTCCCTGTGAGTGACTCATGCCACAGTCCTGTGACTGACTCATGCCACAGTCCCTGTGAGTGACTCATGCCACAGTGCCTGTGAGTGACTCATGCCACAGTCCCTGTGACTGACTCATGCCACAGTGCCCTGTGAGTGACTCATGCCACAGTGCCTGTGACTGACTCATGCCACAGTGCCTGTGAGTGACTCATGCCACAGTGCCTGTGACTGACTCATGCCACAGTCCTGTGAGTGACTCATGCCACAGTGCCTGTGACTGACTCATGCCACAGTCCCTGTGAGTGACTCATGCCACAGTCTCTGTGACTGACTCATGCCACAGTCCCTGTGACTGACTCATGCCACAGTGCCTGTGACTGACTCATGCCACAGTGCCTGTGACTGACTCATGCCACAGTCCCTGTGAGTGACTCATGCCACAGTCCCTGTGAGTGACTCATGCCACAGTCCCTGTGAGTGACTCATGCCACAGTCCCTGTGAGTGACTCATGCCACAGTGCCTGTGAGTGACTCATGCCACAGTGCCTGTGAGTGACTCATGCCACAGTGCCTGTGAGTGACTCATGCCACAGTGCCTGTGACTGACTCATGCCACAGTGCCTGTGAGTGACTCATGCCACAGTGCCTGTGAGTGACTCATGCCACAGTGCCTGTGAGTGACTCATGCCACAGTGCCTGTGACTGACTCATGCCACAGTCCCTGTGAGTGACTCATGCCACAGTCCCTGTGAGTGACTCATGCCACAGTCCCTGTGAGTGACTCATGCCACAGTCCCTGTGAGTGACTCATGCCACAGTGCCTGTGAGTGACTCATGCCACAGTGCCTGTGAGTGACTCATGCCACAGTGCCTGTGAGTGACTCATGCCACAGTGCCTGTGAGTGACTCATGCCACAGTGCCTGTGAGTGACTCATGCCACAGTGCCTGTGAGTGACTCATGCCACAGTGCCTGTGACTGACTCATGCCACAGTGCCTGTGAGTGACTCATGCCACAGTGCCTGTGACTGACTCATGCCACAGTGCCTGTGAGTGACTCATGCCACAGTGCCTGTGACTGACTCATGCCACAGTCCCTGTGAGTGACTCATGCCACAGTCCCTGTGAGTGACTCATGCCACAGTCCCTGTGAGTGACTCATGCCACAGTCCCTGTGAGTGACTCATGCCACAGTGCCTGTGAGTGACTCATGCCACAGTCCCTGTGAGTGACTCATGCCACAGTCCCTGTGAGTGACTCATGCCACAGTCCCTGTGAGTGACTCATGCCACAGTGCCTGTGAGTGACTCATGCCACAGTGCCTGTGAGTGACTCATGCCACAGTGCCTGTGAGTGACTCATGCCACAGTGCCTGTGACTGACTCATGCCACAGTGCCTGTGAGTGACTCATGCCACAGTGCCTGTGAGTGACTCATGCCACAGTCCCCTGTGAGTGACTCATGCTACAGTGCCTGTGACTGACTCATGCCACAGTGCCTGTGAGTGACTCATGCCACAGTCCCTGTGAGTGACTCATGCCACAGTCCCTGTGAGTGACTCATGCCA
Organism: Procambarus clarkii; assembly: GCF_040958095.1. Lineage (NCBI taxonomy): Eukaryota > Metazoa > Arthropoda > Malacostraca > Decapoda > Cambaridae > Procambarus > Procambarus clarkii. Next base: position 3,800,328 of record NC_091152.1, read on the forward strand.
CAGTCTCTGTGACTGACTCATGCCACAGTCCCTGTGACTGACTCATGCCACAGTGCCTGTGAGTGACTCATGCCACATGTGCCTGTGAGTGACTCATGCCACAGTGCCTGTGAGTGACTCATGCCACAGTGCCTGTGAGTGACTCATGCCACAGTGCCTGTGAGTGACTCATGCCACAGTCCCCTGTGAGTGACTCATGCCACAGTGCCTGTGACTGACTCATGCCACAGTGCCTGTGAGTGACTCATGCCACAGTGCCTGTAAGTGACTCATGCCACAGTGCCTGTGAGTGACTCATGCCACAGTGCCTGTGAGTGACTCATGCCACAGTGCCTGTGAGTGACTCATGCCACAGTGCCTGTGAGTGACTCATGCCACAGTCCCCTGTGAGTGACTCATGCCACAGTGCCTGTGACTGACTCATGCCACAGTGCCTGTGAGTGACTCATGCCACAGTGCCTGTGAGTGACTCATGCCACAGTGCCTGTGAGTGACTCATGCCACAGTGCCTGTGAGTGACTCATGCCACAGTGCCTGTGAGTGACTCATGCCACAGTGCCTGTGAGTGACTCATGCCACAGTGCCTGTGAATGACTCATGACACAGTGCCTGTGACTGACTCATGCCACAGTGCCTGTGAGTGACTCATGCCACAGTGCCTGTGAGTGACTCATGCCACAGTCCCCTGTGAGTGACTCATGCTACAGTGCCTGTGACTGACTCATGCCACAGTAACTGTGAGTGACTCATGCCACAGTCCCTGTGAGTGACTCATGCCACAGTGCCTGTGAGTGACTCATGCCACAGTCTCCTGTGAGTGACTCATGCCACAGTGCCTGTGACTGACTCATGCCACAGTGCCTGTGAGTGACTCATGCCACAGTGCCTGTGAGTGACTCATGCCACAGTGCCTGTGAGTGACTCATGCCACTGTGCCTCTGAGTGACTCATGCCACAGTGCCTGTGAGTGACTCATGCCACAGTGCCTGTGAGTGACTCATGCCACAGTGCCTGTGAGTGACTCATGCCACAGTGCCTGTGAGTGACTCATGCCACAGTGCCTGTGACTCATGCCACAGTGCCTGTGAGTGACTCATGCCACAGTGCCTGTGAGTGACTCATGCCACAGTGCCTGTGAGTGAATCATGCCACAGTCCCTGTGAGTGACTCATGCCACAGTCTCTGTGACTGACTCATGCCACAGTCCCTGTGACTGACTCATGCCACAGTGCCTGTGAGTGACTCATGCCACAGTGCCTGTGAGTGACTCATGCCACAGTGCCTGTGAGTGACTCATGCCACAGTGCCTGTGAGTGACTCATGCCACAGTGCCTGTGAGTGACTCATGCCACAGTCCCCTGTGAGTGACTCATGCCACAGTGCCTGTGACTGACTCATGCCACAGTGCCTGTGAGTGACTCATGCCACAGTGCCTGTGAGTGACTCATGCCACAGTGCCTGTGAGTGACTCATGCCACTGTGCCTCTGAGTGACTCATGCCACAGTGCCTGTGAGTGACTCATGCCACAGTGCCTGTGAGTGACTCATGCCACAGTCCCCTGTGAGTGACTCATGCCACAGTGCTTGTGACTGACTCATGCCACAGTGCCTGTGAGTGACTCATGCCACAGTGCCTGTGAGTGACTCATGCCACTGTGCCTGTGAGTGACTCATGCCACAGTGCCTGTGAGTGACTCATGCCACAGTGCCTGTGACTGACTCATGCCACAGTGCCTGTGAGTGACTCATGCCACAGTGCCTGTGAGTGACTCATGCCACATTCCCCTGTGAGTGACTCATGCTACAGTGCCTGTGACTGACTCATGCCACAGTCCCTGTGAGTGACTCATGCCACAGTCCCTGTGAGTGACTCATGCCACAGTCCCTGTGAGTGACTCATGCCACAGTCTCTGTGACTGACTCATGCCACAGTCCCTGTGACTGACTCATGCCACAGTGCCTGTGAGTGACTCATGCCACAGTGCCTGTGAGTGACTCATGCCACAGTGCCTGTGAGTGACTCATGCCACAGTGCCTGTGAGTGACTCATACCACAGTCCCCTGTGAGTGACTCATGCCACAGTGCCTGTGACTGACTCATGCCACAGTGCCTGTGAGTGACTCATGCCACAGTGCCTGTGAGTGACTCATGCCACAGTGCCTGTGAGTGACTCATGCCACAGTGCCTGTGAGTGACTCATGCAACAGTCCCCTGTGAGTGACTCATGCCACAGTGCCTGTGACTGACTCATGCCACAGTGCCTGTGAGTGACTCATGCCACAGTGCCTGTGAGTGACTCATGCCACAGTGCCTGTGAGTGACTCATGCCACAGTGCCTGTGAGTGACTCATGCCACAGTGCCTGTGAGTGTTTCATGTACAGTGCCTGTGACTGACTCATGCCACAGTCCCTGTGAGTGACTCATGCCACAATGCCTGTGACTGACTCATGCCACAGTTCCTGTGAGTGACTCATGCCACAGTCCCTGTGAGTGACTCATGCCACAGTGCCTGTGAGTGACTCATGTCACAGTGCCTGTGACTGACTCATGCCACAGTTCCTGTGAGTGACTCATGCCACAGTCCCTGTGAGTGACTCATGCCACAGTGCCTGTGAGTGACTCATGTCACAGTGCCTGTGACTGACTCATGCCACAGTTCCTGTGAGTGACTCATGCCACAGTCCCTGTGAGTGACTCATGCCACAGTGCCTGTGAGTGACTCATGTCACAGTGCCTGTGAGTGACTCATGCCACAGTATTCGTTTGCCTTGTTCGGGTAGAATGTAGACACAGTAGTCGCTTCTGTATATATTTATTGACTGAGATAGCAAGGTATATATCTGCCTTGCCGAGGTCCTTCTACTCTGAGTCTGTGAGGATAACTGCGGCTGCTGGGAGCATGCTTGATGCTCCTCTGTCTGGCATGACGTCAGAGGCCTACTTGCCTGTGATTGGTTACATTTCAACTGACAGAATTTTGAGTATAACACCGCTCGGACACGCTACCAAGTCGACGTCCCTTGTCGACAAGCTCTGGCTAGCTATATAGTTACAATGATACTGAAAGGACCTCGGTGGCATTCAATAATGGCTTACATGTGAAATTTGCATAATAAAACATTGAAAGAAGATCAGGTGTGCGTAATACTAACAACTCGGCATATATGCACCAAAAAAAAAATTCATCATAATAGGTGAAAATCATGGTAACAATTCTTTGATTAAACCAGAGTATTAAGAACATGTGTATGTCTACTGATCAGATATGAACAATACAACTCAAGGTATTGCCTAAACAAAATTATTAACATGTGTCAATGGCATGTGCTTGAAAACCATACAAAATTAAACAATTATTACATTAATGGAACAAAGTTCTGACCTAACAACCACAATTGAATTTCAAGATAGATAATGATTTTTTTTTTTTTTTTTTCTTTTTTTTTCTGAAATAATACAATATATTTACAAGACCAATGTACAATATATATATGTGCAATATATTTACAAGCATATACAAGACCTGGATCAAGAAGACTAACATCTGCGTGATAGCAGTCAGGATTCACTGGCCTCAATGTGGTTGCTAGAACAATAATAACTCCTATGACAAGCACTGTGAAAATACAAATGGTAGTAGACTTAACAATGGCATCTAATTTATAACAAAATAAATTTGAGAAAAACTATACATTATATATAATGGTAATAATAAGACACATGTGGTAGAAATACTGCAAATGATTTTTTTTTTCAAAACAAACAGAATAACTGCAGAGTGCAATCAATTATAAATTCTGCGGATATCTACACCTAGCTCATCCAGAGCACTATACAACTCTGGCTCTGACTGAAGGTCCGGAACAGATGAAACTTCATGTGACAAACTATCATCTTGAGAGATATCCTCGTTAACATCTAGCCAATGGACATGTGGTGAGTGCACGGTTGAAACGAGAGGTCTAGATCTAAGATTATAATTGCTAGTATGGGGTTGCTGAGCATCAAGTGGTCTGTCAACCACAGAAGGTGGTGTCCGAGTAGGAGTATCTGTCTGGGTAAGTTCATTGTCATCTTCCTCATCAGTCTCGTCAACAGTCATTTTAGCTAACTTCATGTGGTCTAAATGTTCATTTATGTACTCTCCTGTTAACAAGTTCTTAAGTCTGTATTTGTTACCTTTAATAAGCTCGATTACCTTATATGGACCCAAAAATTTCTTAGTTAACTTGTACATAGGACCAGACCTGTGTTGGTTAAGTATCATTACTACAGATCCAATAGTTATTTTACTGGGTTTAGCTCGTGCATTCCTTGCTAGAGTGAACTCGGCTGTTGCTTTGGACAGTTGTTCTCGTATTTTCTTGAATACTAGTTGCATTTGTCTACGCTTCACTTGAACAAAATCATCTACGTTATATAAGGGAGTAGGAGGTACGTTAATCAATTCATTAGGGAGGATCTTATCTGTACCATAAAGAATAGCGTGAGGTGTGTCACCAGTAGAAACATTAATTGAAGAATTTATAGCACACTGAATTAAAGGTATAAAATCATCCCAATTGTTGTAATCAAAATTCAACGTGACTCTCAAGGCATCTAACACTTTCCTGTTAGTACGTTCAGCTAGTCCATTACTTGCCGGATGATAAGGCATGATGCTACATTTTTTGATGTTATATAAATCACACAAGCTAGTTAGAATACTATTACTGAATTCTGGACCATTATCTGAAAGGATTACTTTAGGCATACTATATCTACAAATTATTTGGTCATGGAATGCGCTGGCTATGGTTTCTGCTGTTTTGTTCGGAATAGGAACTAGTTCGCAAAACCGTGAAAAATTATCGACCATTACAAGCAAATGTTTGTTCCCTTTCTCTGTTTCCGCAAAATTTGTCAATAAATCCATCGATATTCGTTCCCAAGGAGCTTTAGTTGCTGGGTACACCTGAATTGGATTAGGTCCTGAAACATGTCCCTTGTGCTGTAGACAAGTTAAACATCTGTCAACATAATGAGCAATCTCCTTAGCCATTTTTGGCCAAAAATATTTCAATCGACCTTGTTGGAGTGTACGATCCTTTCCTGGATGTGCACTTGCAGGAGCATCATGGATAATTTTTAACACAGTTGGTACCAAGACAGCTGGAACAACTAACTGACAACATTTCCTCGGGGCTGTCCCTAGCTTTACTACTCTACACAGTAAATTGTCCAACATAACTAGTTCTTTCAATGGTACTGGCGGTTTATGAATCAGGCGAGTGTCTTGCTTAGTCAAAAATTTAATGACAGGTGCCCATATGGGGTCTTGTCTTTGTTCCGTTTCTACTACTGTAGCATCTAATGCTGGGTAATTTAACTGAATCGCAGCTACGTGTCGAGAAAACGCATCGGCTACAACATTTTGCTTTCCTGGAATATATCCAAATGTGGGATTGAATTCTTGAATTGTGAGCAAATATCTAGCAAACTTTCCAACTGGATTCTTATTTTTGAACAAGGGAATTAATGGTTGGTGATCTGTAAGAACATGAACTGGGTAATTATAAATTGTATCCTTGAAATGTTTAAGTGCCCAAACAACTGCCAAGGCTTCTCGTTCTGTTGCACTATAATTTTTCTCTTCTTTGGATAATGTGCGGCTAGCATAAGCTATTGCGTGCTCTCTGTGACCTTCTGTTTGAAGTAATGCAGCACCTAGACCTATGTCACTAGCATCTGTAACCAACGTAAAAGGTTTAGAAAAATCTGGGTACCTAAGGACAGGTGACGAAATCAAGGCTGCTTTGAGTTTTTTGAATGATTGATCCTGGGCCTCTCCCCAAACAAAGGGTTCATCTTTTCTTTGCAACTTGTAAAGCGGAGCGGCTATAATAGAGAATCCAGCAATAAATGAACGATAAAATCCTACAAGACCTGTGAACTGTCTTACGGCTTCTGCGGTACGAGGTGTTGGAAAATCACGGGCAGCAATAATTTTTGATTCATTCAATGTAATACCTGAAGGTGTAACTGTATGACCTAGGAAATTAATCTTTTGCTTTAAAAATGAACATTTTGCAAGCTTTATTTTTAAATTAGCTTCAGCGAGCTTTGCAAGTACTTTCTCAAGGTTCTGGAAATGAGTCTGAACATCTTGCGACATGATTATGAGATCATCAAGGTAAACTAGAAGTGTACTTCCTATCAATCTACGAAATAGATTTGTCATGAGCCGTGAAAAGGTTATTGGACTACTACGCAAACCAAACGGCATTCTTTTGAAATGAAAATGACCATTGGGAGTACTAAAGGCTGTCAATTGTTTACTTTCCTCATCAAGGGGGATTTGCCAGAATCCCTGCAACAAATCTAACGTTGAGAATACTTTGTTTCGACCAATACTTTGCAACAAATCATTTAGAACTGGAAGTGGGAAACGATCAGGTATTGTTACTCTGTTAAGCTTGCGATAATCGATTACAGGTCTCCAAGTCCCATCTCGCTTTGGTACAAGAATCAATGGAGCGTTCCATGGCGAATTACTCGATTCAATTACATCACTCTGTAACATTTCTTCTACAAGTCTATCTGCTTCTGCTCTCTGAGAATGGGGAAGTCGGTAAGCTGGTACATAAATAGGCGTAGTTCCTTGTTCAAGGGGAATTTTATGTGTAATAAGAGGAGTGAGACCTAATTTTTCTCCTGGTAGAGGAACAACAGCTCTATTCTTGTTCAAAATTTTCAAAAGCTGAGCCACAGAGTCAGGAAAATCAGTAGGACTGAGGTGTTGCGCTTGCACCTCTGGCTGAGATCCCTGTTCTCCAGGTGTGAGTGTACAAACAGTATGATCCATGGAGACATCATCCACAACTCGCACCGGTAACGAGTAATGGGCAAAATCTACAACATGGGTACCCGACTGGAGATGGATATCGGCATTACTAGTGTTTGCGATAAATAATGTAACGGTACCATCCTGCACTGTGTGCCAGGAGGGTTCAACAAATGTACCATTCACTTTACATGTTTCACTTTCCGCAATCACATCCGACAACTCAGGCACTCCCTGAACCTTAACTCTTATTCTGGTGAGAGAATGAGGGTGTAACACAGTGTCAGTAGCCGTGGAACCACTGACTTCAGAGATGGAAGCTGCCAGGCGAGCGAGACAACGAGAATCCGTTAGGGCGTCCCCTTCCAGAAAGTCCCGAGACTCATTCTCCTTAACAACTGCACAACTACTATGCTTCAATCGAGTGCCTGTTTTCTCGGGTATGCTACCACGACAATGATCTGACAAACCTATGCTTGCAAGGCGGGTGTCAACAAAATTAACATAATCTGATTGAAGATTGAACTCGTGGCCCTGTCGATACATGCTACACAAGGGTATGACATGGTCTTTGATACTTATGTTCCAACGATGGGGAAACAATGCAATATTTTCATCAATCATGGTGTACAGACCTAAGAGAATGTCTCCAGGAAAATGAATAATGTCAACAACTAAACATGTTATAGACAATGTGACATCATTGAACTTGAGTGGGAGGTCAATTTCACCCTGAACTTTTACTTTATTTCCTGAAATACCACTTAGAAAAGGTATGTGTGACTGTTTTAAAATAGTAGGGTGCATACTTTCAATGTCTCTAAGAGCTGAGGGCTTGACAATATTAATTTTTGCACCTGAGTCAAGAAAAACTTTTAAAACTCTACCATGTACAATGGCTGATACAAGGGGACCATCACTTGAGACTGGACAAGTTACTATTTTTGACTTATGTTGTCTGGGATATCTGTGTCTTGTTTGTGTCAAATTTACTGTGGATCCGTCAACATCTACAACTGGTCTAGAGTCAGTGTCCTCCTCTGTCAAGTGTCCAAATCTATTTTGGGTAGCTACTGAATACACAGGGAGGGCACTAGGATTGGCTAGCTTGAATTGGTTAGCGGATGGCCTTGGGGGTTTCCCGACGACATGGAGTGAACATTCTGAGCTCCAGCATTCTGTGACTGAGCATTATAATTTGAAGTTGCATTATAGCTGGGCTGGGAGTTGTAATTACGAGAGTTCTGATAATGTCTTGGACGCTGTGAGCCTCGCCAAGACTGACCATGGGAGTTACGAGGTGGAGATGTCCTTTGCCTAGCTCTACAATCCGCAGTGTGGTGACCAACTTGTTTATGGTATGTGCAATATGGAAGCCTAGAATGATTAGATTGATGAGGGGGCCGAGAGAATTGTCTAGGAGGTGATGATCTAGGGGCGGACCAACAGTCCCTTGCAAGGTGGTTACTCTTACCACAATGCCAACATGAGGGAGTGGATGGTTGTGGACTATGGCGTTTCGGCATTTTATGAGGCGGCGAATTTGACTGGGGGCTACGAGCATGGGTACGCTTCTGCGACCAAGAGTTTTGAGAATTTGTGGGAGGATGCTGAGAGCTTGTGACTACATTTACAGCATCAGAGGGTGGCAACAGTTGAGCACTTCGGGGTGCTAGTTTATCTGCGGCATTGTTAATAGCCTCAAACACTTCACCAATTTTATGTTTAACACCAAAATTTTGTTGCTCAACGATTGGTTTTGTATGCTCGGGGGCAAAATGCATTAAAGTACCAAATGCTATCATTTTGGCCATAGCCTCAGGGGACAGATTATTGTCTTTATCTAACCAAGTCGAATTATTCATAGCAGAAACTAAGGCATACAGATACTGATCGAGACGGCTAGTAAACGCATTAAACGATTCACCAGGCTGCATGGTGGCATTGGCAATTTTCTTGACTAACCTATATGGGTCAAGGTCTCCTTTATTAACAAAGCGACGGCGAAAGAAATCCTTAAATTCAGGCCAAGACTGGAGGCTAACAATGGCTTTCTCATCAACAACAAAACGTGCATCACCTTTGGTTGTGTCCACGGCTGACCGTGCAATTGCTAAGTATTCGGCATCAGTAGGCTTAGAAAAACGTGCAACTGTTTTCGCTTCAACCTTACTAAACCATGATTCTAATAAACGCGATTCCCCAGCAAAAAGAGGAATAGCCATTTCCTGAGCTGATCTCTGGCCATTGGGACGAGCAACTGTTCCCATTGATTCTGAAGGGGTTTCAACAGTGGTAGGCATTGTCACAGCCGTGGAAGTAATATTTGAACGCAGATTATAATTAAGTGCACCTGGCATCAGAAATAGTATACACAAAAATAAACAAAAAAATATCAACTTGGCTAAAGTAAAAATGGCAGAAATAAAATTATTAAATTGGGCTAGGCAAGAAAATAATTAAGAACAAGCAATTGTAAACTAAATTTAGCAATCTTTCATTAAAAAAAATGACTGGAATTAGATGTATGTAAATTAATTAAACCAGCCTAAGCACAGCAATTGAGAATATAAAAACTGGAAGTGCAATTGCAAAATTTCATTAAAAAGATTCAACACAACAAGTGGCAATGCAAGAAATATGGATGTAGCACATAAACTGGACACAGGAATGTATATAACTGCTAGAAACAATTATTTCTTACTTCTCTCGCCTTTGAATTCAGTAATGACACTAGTAACAATTAATGAATAATGGAATCATATGCAGGGAATATTGAAATGTCTCAGAGAAACTGTGGGCCTCTGGAGTACTAAACCGGCTCCAATATTTAACAAGTCACTGAATGGTTAATTCACAGGATATTATGGGAATTATTACATAAGTCACTTTTTAACACTTGGCACGTTGTTCTCAACTAGCAATTACTTATCTCAGGGTTGTAATTTATGAGGATCACCAGTAGCCAAAGTAGGAGAAGCGTCGTGAAGATCGGAAGAGGCCCATGTGAGGCGTGTTTACAAACTGGATGCGACGGCAACGCTCCTGGCGGCGGTGGCGCGAGACTCAGGGACCCCACACTGTTCACGCTAGAAGCACGAAGATAAATTCTGACGACGACAATATTGCGACGATGGAATAACCAGTTGATACTTGCGACGATGGCTGACGACGATTGCAGTAGCTTGCACCCTCACGAAGCTTGATACTGTCAGCTTGGGTGGCGGTGGTGGTGGTGGTGGTGGGTGCACTAGGTGGTTCCCACGTGGTGGCGCGAGGTTCAAAAAATGGCTGGCGCGGGAAGCTTCCTTCCTCCTCACTGATGAGTGAGCGTTCTCACAGGAAAATATTGACCCTTACTTCCGAAACGTTGGCCTGGAGTAGTGGTTGATGGCAGGACCCCGGTCTGGCACAATATTTGATGCGTGGGTGGCAGGATGGCGGCTTATGGCGGTGGCGGTGGCGGCTGGAACACGAGGCGATGCTGGGTACTTGAATTTTTCTTTCCAGAAAAAAATTTCTGGATCCCACCGCTGCCACCAGTATTCGTTTGCCTTGTTCGGGTAGAATGTAGACACAGTAGTCGCTTCTGTATATATTTATTGACTGAGATAGCAAGGTATATATCTGCCTAGCCGAGGTCCTTCTACTCTGAGTCTGTGAGGATAACTGCGGCTGCTGGGAGCATGCTTGATGCTCCTCTGTCTGGCATGACGTCAGAGGCCTACTTGCCTGTGATTGGTTACATTTCAACTGACAGAATTTTGAGTATAACAACAGTGCCTGTGAGTGACTCATGCCACAGTGCCTGTGAGTGACTCATGCCACAGTGCCTGTGAGTGACTCATGCCACAGTGCCTGTGAGTGCCTCATGCCACAGTACTATAACATAAGGTAGAGGTGAGAGGTGTGGTGTGACAGCACCATTACACTTGGACCTTCACAAAGTGTTAAAGCAGCACCAGCCGTCTCCCAGCACTGAGCTCTCCTCCGTATCTCAACACTACTCTCACCATGTTAGTGTTCTCTTCCCTCACGTCCCCTGAGGTGAGTCCCCTCAGGTGAGTCACCTGAGGTGAGTCCCCTGAGGTGAGTCACCTCAGGTGAGTCCCCTGAGGTGAGTCACCTCAGGTGAGTCCCCTGAGGTGAGTCACCTCAGGTGAGTCACCTCAGGTGAGTCACCTGAGGTGAGTCCCCTGAGGTGAGTCACCTCAGGTGAGTCACCTGAGGTGAGTCACCTGAGGTGAGTCACCTGAGGTGTGTCACCTGAGGTGAGTCACCTGAGGTGAGTCACCTGAGGTGACTCACCTGAGGTGAGTCACCTGAGGTGAGTCACCTGAGGTGAGTCACCTGAGGTGAGTCACCTGAGGTGTGTCACCTGAGGTGAGTCACCTGAGGTGAGTCACCTGAGGTGACTCACCTGAGCTGAGGCACCTGAGGTGAGTCACCTGAGGTGAGTCACCTGAGGTGACTCACCTGAGGTGAGGCACCTGAGGTGAGTCACCTGAGGTGAGGCACCTGAGGTGAGTCACCTGAGGTGAGTCACCTGAGATGAGAGTGAGTCACTTGAGAGAGAGTTCGTCACTCGCCTCTCTGGCCCCTGGTGAGGTAACTGTGAGGAGGAGCCACTAAGCCAGCAGGAGTATGGCTGAGTGCCTATGGACCCGCCCCTTAGATGGTACGGGAGCACTAGGCGCGCCAGCATCACTATATAGATGGTACGGGAGCACTAGGCGCGCCACCATCACTATATAGATGGTACGGGAGCACTAGGTGCGCCACCATCACTATATAGATGGTACGGGAGCACTAGGCGCGCCACCATCACTATATAGATGGTACGGGAGCACAAGGTGCGCCACCATCACTATATAGATGGTACGGGAGCACTAGGCGCGCCAGCATCACTATATACATGGTACGGGAGCACTAGGCGCGCCAGCATCACTATATAGATGGTACGGGAGCACTAGGCGCGCCAGCATCACTATATAGATGGTACGGGAGCACTAGGCGCGCCACCATCACTATATAGATGGTACGGGAGCACTAGGCGCGCCACCATCACTATATAGATGGTACGGGAGCACTAGGCGCGCCAGCATCACTATATAGATGGTACGGGAGCACTAGGCGCGCCACCATCACTATATAGATGGTACGGGAGCACTAGGCGCGCCACCATCACTATATAGATGGTACGGGAGCACTAGGCGCGCCACCATCACTATATAGATGGTACGGGAGCACTAGGCGCGCCACCATCACTATACAGATGGTACGGGAGCACTAGGCGCGCCACCATCACTATATAGATGGTACGGGAGCACTAGGCGCGCCACCATCACTATATAGATGGTACGGGAGCACTAGGCGCGCCACCATCACTATATAGATGGTACGGGAGCACTAGGTGCGCCACCATCACTATATAGATGGTACGGGAGCACTAGGCGCGCCACCATCACTATATAGATGGTACGGGAGCACTAGGCGCGCCACCATCACTATATAGATGGTACGGGAGCACTAGGCGCGCCACCATCACTATATAGATCATGGTAGAGATGTCAGTACCAGGAGAGTGTGAAGGCCACACACCAGCACCACCACACAAGTACACACTCCACCACGCCTCTACACAATGGTCTTCCAGCCTGGCTGGAGTCCTTACCTAGTTAAACAATGTTAGAGAACATTCAGAGGTATGCTACCAGACTAGTCCCGGTACTGAGAGGTATGAGCTACGAGGAATGGCTAAGGGATCTGAACCTCACGTCCTGGAAGACATAAGAGTCTATCTATCTATCTATATATAAATACTCAGATCGTGCTTAGATTTGTTTTTTGGGTGAGGTGACAGGAAACAAAAGACAAAACACCAAACAATGGATATATATTGGATATATACAATAATCATGGGTATACATTCTATCCTCTTGCTTCTGTGCTGGTTCAGGGTCTTGAAGTGGGTAGAATGTAATTATGTGTTAATTGACTGTTAATTGCTGGTTTTGATTTTTTGATGTGTAGGGCCTCACTGATGTCGAGCCTCATGTTATCGCTGTATCTGTCGATAATTTCTGTGTTGCTTGATAAAGTGTCTCTGGTGATAATCTGGTTGTCTATGTGGAGATTATATGCTCCTTAATGGAGCCCTGTTGTTTATGCATTGTTAATCGCCAAGAAAGAGACGCTAGGTGAGTAGGAACTCACCTAGCAGTAAAGAGGGCGTTAAGTGATAGGAAATGCGCCTAAAAATTTCTCTCCCGCCCAGGATTCGAACACGGGATTCACGGTTGTGAGTGGAGAAGGAACTGGACTGTACTACTACATGGACTGTGATCAATTATCAACATGTGTGTTAAGGATCTCCGACGTTGTGGTGGGAAGGTCAGCACCGTCCTGCTCCGTGCTGTGTTACAGCTGACTCATACTCCACCAGTTATATATAAGTCACCACTATAAACACTAGTGATAAGTTTACTAATGGAACATTTGGTATTACGCTAACATTTGTTAATCTGAAACTATTGTATCTGTGATCCTTTCTTTCTCAAACTCTGCCTCTCCCTGTCATTGAGAAAGGCGCTGGCACACCTTACATGTATTTTAACAATCAAATCTATAATAATTAAATTGCCATTTGAAGTAGACATAATTACAAGACCTACTAAACAATGGAACCAAGCGAGACATGTTGTTTTAGATCGACCTCCCCTCACTGCTGGTCTTGACTAGAGAATGAATTTGTCAAAACCAGACCCATGCTTTTTTTCTATGGAAATTTGTTCAACAAATCTCTAGATAACCCTAGATAATCCCTGTGAGCTTAGCTGACATGTGCAATTATGGCTTCACATTGCAGGCGCGGGAGTTTGGGAAAGATAAGATCAGACAGCCAGATTAGTGTAGTAGAGCGGTGTGGGTTGTGTGTGGCAGGTAGAGCACCAGCCCCTGCCTCAGTCTTTATGTGGCAGGTAGAGCACCAGCCCCTGCCTCAGTCTTTATGTGGCAGGTAGAGCACCAGCCCCCTGGCTCAGTCTTTATGTGGCAGGTAGAGCACCAGTTCCTGCCTCAGTCTATATGTGGCAGGTAGAGCACCAGTTCCTGCCTCAGTCTTTATGTGGCAGGTAGAGCACCAGCCCCCTGCCTCAGTCTTTATGTGGCAGGTTGAGCACCAGCCCCTGCCTCAGTCTTTATGTGGCAGGTAGAGCACCAGTTCCGGCCTCAGTCTATATGTGGCAGGTAGAGCACCAGTTCCTGCCTCAGTCTTTATGTGGCAGGTAGAGCACCAGCCCCTGCCTCAGTCTTTATGTGGCAGGTAGAGCACCAGTTCCTGCCTCAGTCTATATGTGGCAGGTAGAGCACCAGCCCCCTGCCTCAGTCTTTATGTGACATGTAGAGCACCAGCCCCTTCCTCAGTCTTTATGTGACAGGTAGAGCACCAGCCCCTGCCTCAGTCTTTATGTGACAGGTAGAGCACCAGCCCCTGCCTCAGTCTTTATGTGACAGGTAGAGCACCAGCCCCTGCCTCAGTCTTTATGTGACAGGTAGAGCACCAGCCCCCTGTCTCAGTCTTTATGTGACAGGTAGAGCACCAGCCCCTTCCTCAGTCTTTATGTGACAGGTAGAGCACCAGCCCCCTGTCTCAGTCTTTATGTGGCAGGTAGAGCACCAGTTCCTGCCTCAGTCTATATGTGGCAGGTAGAGCACCAGCCCCCTGCCTCAGTCTTTATGTGACAGGTAGAGCACCAGCCCCCTGTCTCAGTCTATATGTGGCAGGTAGAGCACCAGCCCCCTGCCTCAGTCTTTATGTGGCAGGTAGAGCACCAGCCCCTTCCTCAGTCTTTATGTGACAGGTAGAGCACCAGCCCCTGCCTCAGTCTTTATGCTGCTAGAGTTACCTAAATAATTGTTATTGACCATTTTGCTTCTTAGAATACTCTTGCAATTTATCTTCTTGCTCAAATCTTGCCCCCGGTTTAACTGTGTATTAGGATTTTGTCCACTTCGTTGCTACCACATAGAATCTGTTATGTTAAGGGTGTGTGGCTTTGGCCAGATATGTTATGTAGCATAGTTACAGCTGGCTCCTTCACCTCTCCTCGTGGTTGTGGGACCTTTGGATCAGGGAAGAAAAATGTTATTATATTTTAATTAATATATGAGGCAAAATTTCTTCACTGAGGGGAATGTATTGTGGTATTGGTCTGGCGTATAGCGTGTAGTGTCCTTCCTGTTGGTGACTGTTGTGGTCCTTCCTGTTGGTGGCTGTTGTGGTCCTTCCTGTTGGTGACTGTTGTGGTCCTTCCTGTTGGTGACTGTTGTGGTCCTTCCTGTTGGTGACTGTTGTGGTCCTTCCTGTTGGTGACTGTTGAGGCCCTTCCTGTTGGTGGCTGTTGTGGTCCTTCCTGTTGGTGACTGTTGTGGTCCTTCCTGTTGGTGACTGTTGTGGTCCTTCCTGTTGGTGACTGATGAGGCCCTTCCTGTTGGTGACTGTTGTGGTCCTTCCTGTTGGTGACTGTTGTGGTCCTTCCTGTTGGTGACTGTTGTGGTCCTTCCTGTTGGTGACTGTTGTGGTCCTTCCTGTTGGTGACTGTTGAGGCCCTTCCTGTTGGTGACTGTTGTGGTCCTTCCTGTTGGTGACTGTTGTGACCCTTCCTGTTGGTGACTGTTGTGGTCCTTCCTGTTGGTGACTGTTGTGGTCCTTCCTGTTGGTGACTGTTGTGATCCTTCCTGTTGGTGACTGTTGAGGCCCTTCCTGTTGGTGACTGTTGTGGTCCTTCCTGTTGGTGACTGTTGTGGTCCTTCCTGTTGGTGACTGTTGTGGTCCTTCCTGTTGGTGACTGTTGTGGTCCTTCCTGTTGGTGACTGTTGTGGTCCTTCCTGTTGGTGACTGTTGTGATCCTTCCTGTTGGTGACTGTTGTGACCCTTCCTGTTGGTGACTGTTGTGGTCCTTCCTGTTGGTGACTGTTGTGGCCCTTCCTGTTGGTGACTGTTGTGGTCCTTCCTGTTGGTGACTGTTGTGGTCCTTCCTGTTGGTGACTGTTGTGGTCCTTCCTGTTGGTGACTGTTGAGGCCCTTCCTGTTGGTGACTGTTGTGGTCCTTCCTGTTGGTGACTGTTGTGGTCCTTCCTGTTGGTGACTGTTGTGGTCCTTCCTGTTGGTGACTGTTGTGGTCCTTCCTGTTGGTGACTGTTGTGATCCTTCCTGTTGGTGACTGTTGTGGTCCTTCCTGTTGGTGACTGTTGTGGTCCTTCCTGTTGGTGACTGTTGTGGTCCTTCCTGTTGGTGACTGTTGTGATCCTTCCTGTTAATGACTGTTGTGGTCCTTGCTGTTAATGACTGTTGTGGTCCTTCCTGTTGGTGACTGTTGTGATCCTTCCTGTTGGTGACTGTTGTGGTCCTTCCTGTTGGTGACTGTTGTGGTCCTTGCTGTTAATGACTGTTGTGGTCCTTCCTGTTGGTGACTGTTGTGACCCTTGCTGTTAATGACTGTTGTGGTCCTTCCTGTTGGTGGCTGATATGGTCTTTCCTGTTGGTGACTGTTGTGGTCCTTGCTGTTAATGACTGTTGTGATCCTTCCTGTTGGTGACTGTTGTGATCCTTCCTGTTGGTGACTGTTGTGATCCTTCCTGTTAATGACTGTTGTGATCCTTCCTGTTGGTGACTGTTGTGATCCTTCCTGTTAATGACTGTTGTGATCCTTCCTGTTGGTGACTGTTGTGATCCTTCCTGTTAATGACTGTTGTGATCCTTCCTGTTGGTGACTGTTGTGGTCCTTCCTGTTGGTGGCTGTTGTGATCCTTCCTGTTAATGACTGTTGTGATCCTTCCTGTTGGTGACTGTTGTGATCCTTCCTGTTAATGACTGTTGTGATCCTTCCTGTTGGTGACTGTTGTGATCCTTACTGTTGGTGACTGTTGTGATCCTTCCTGTTAATGACTGTTGTGATCCTTCCTGTTGGTGACTGTTGTGATCCTTCCTGTTAATGACTGTTGTGATCCTTCCTGTTGGTGACTGTTGTGGTCCTTCCTGTTGGTGGCTGTTGTGATCCTTCCTGTTGGTGACTGTTGTGGTCCTTCCTGTTGGTGGCTGTTGTGATCCTTCCTGTTAATGACTGTTGTGGTCGTTGCTGTTAATGACTGTTGTGGTCCTTCAGTGACCTAATAATGTCATCACTACTCCACATCCCAGAACCACATAACTGGTTTAGGATGTAAACTATTATAACACATAAGATAATGTGAGTGCAGAAAGATTATAATGTTCCACTGCCAGAGTCTTGGAGTATAAATGTTTAGACGGAACCGGTATGGACTAAAGTAGACTTCGGATATGGCGACGCTCCGCTTAACGCAGTAAACCGGTTGGCCGGACTCCAGAGATCCTGCACTGAACCTTTCCTCTTGCAAAATGTTGCTGTTTAGTGGCCTGATCCTGAGCCTTCAACCAGGATGCTGCCCAAATGTTTCGACGTTACTGTTATCAGATAATCGATAAGCATGAGTTTACTTCCCTGGTGAACTAAGGGTTTGGTAGAGGTTGTAGGGGCCGTATTGTGGAGGTTGTAGTGGCCGTGTTGTAGAGGTTGTGGTGGGTGTGTTGTAGAGGTTGTGGTGGCCGTGTTGTGGAGGTTGTAGTGGCCGTGTTGTAGAGGTTGTGGTGGGTGTGTTGTAGAGGTTGTGGTGGCCGTGTTGTAGAGGTTGTGGTGGTCGTGTTGTAGAGGTTGTGGTGGCCGTGTTGTAGAGGTTGTGGTGGCCGTGTTGTAGAGGTTGTGGTGGCCGTGTTGTAGAGGTTGTGGTGGCCGTGTTGTAGAGGTTGTGGTGGCCGTGTTGTAGAGGTTGTGGTGGGTGTGTTGTAGAGGTTGTGGTGGCCGTGTTGTAAAGGTTGTGGTGGTCGTGTTGTAGAGGTAGTGGTGGGTGTCTTGTAGAGGTTGTGGTGGCCGTGTTGTAAAGGTTGTGGTGGGTGTGTTGTAGAGGTTGTGGTGGGTGTGTTGTAGAGGTTGTGGTGGTCGTGTTGTAGAGGTTGTGGTGGCCGTGTTGTAGAGGTTGTGGTGGCCATGTTGTAGAGGTTGTGGTGGCCATGTTGTAGAGGTTGTGGTGGCAGTGTTGTAGAGGTTGTGGTGGCCGTGTTGTAGAGGTTGTGGTGGGTGTCTTGTAGAGGTTGTGGTGGCCGTGTTGTAAAGGTTGTGATGGGTGTGTTGTAGAGGTTGTGGTGGGTGTGTTGTAGAGGTTGTGGTGGTCGTGTTGTAGAGGTTGTGGTGGCCGTGTTGTAGAGGTTGTGGTGGCCATGTTGTAGAGGTTGTGGTGGCAGTGTTGTAGAGGTTGTGGTGGCCGTGTTGTAGAGGTTGTGGTGGCCGTGTTGTAGAGGTTGTGGTGGCCATGTTGTAGAGGTTGTGGTGGCAGTATTGTAGAGGTTGTGGTGGCCGTGTTGTAGAGGTTGTGGTGGCCGTATTGTAGAGGTTGTGGAGGCCATGTTGTAGAGGTTGTGGTGGCAGTGTTGTAGAGGTTGTGGTGGCCGTGTTGTAGAGGTTGTGGTGGCCGTGTTGTAGAAGTTGTGGTGGTCGTGTTGTAGAGGTTGTGGTGGCCATGTTGTAGAGGTTGTGGTGGCAGTGTTGTAGAGGTTGTGGTGGCCGTGTTGTAGAGGTTGTGGTGGGTGTGTTGTAGAGGTTGTGGTGGGTGTGTTGTAGAGGTTGTGGTGGTCGTGTTGTAGAGGTTGTGGTGGGTGTGTTGTAGAGGTTGTGGTGGGTGTCTTGTAGAGGTTGTGGTGGCCGTGTTGTAGAGGTTGTGGTGGTCGTGTTGTAGAGGTTGTGGTGGGTGTGTTGTAGAGGTTGTGGTGGTCGTGTTGTAGAGGTTGTGGTGGCCGTGTTGTAGAGGTTATGGTGGGTGTCTTGTAGAGGTTGTGGTGGGTGTGTTGTAGAGGTTGTGGTGGGTGTGTTGTAGAGGTTGTGGTGGCCGTGTTGTAGAGGTTGTGGTGGCCGTGTTGTAGAGGTTGTGGTGGCCGTGTTGTAGAGGTTGTGGTGGCCGTGTTGTAGAGGTTATGGTGGGTGTGTTGTAGAGGTTGTGGTGGTCGTGTTGTAGAGGTTGTGGTCGTTGTGTTGTAGAGGTTGTGGTGGCCGTGTTGTAGAGGTTGTGGTGGCTGTGTTGTAGAGGTTGTGGTGGCTGTGTTGTAGAGGTTGTGGTGGCCGTGTTGTAGAGGTTGTTGTGGGTGTGTTGTAGAGGTTGTAGTGGCCGTGTTGTGGAGGTTGTGGTGGCCGTGTTGTAGAGGTTGTGGTGGCCGTGTTGTAGAGGTTGTGGTGACCGTGTTGTGGAGGTTGTGGTGGTCGTGTTGTAGAGGTTGTCGTGGGTGTGTTGTAGAGGTTGTGGTGGGTGTCTTGTAGAGGTTGTGGTGGCCGTGTTGTAGAGGTTGTGGTGGGTGTGTTGTAGAGGTTGTGGTGGCCGTGTTATAGAGGTTGTGGTGGCTGTGTTGTAGAGGTTGTGGTGGCTGTGTTGTAGAGGTTGTGGTGGCCGTGTTGTAGAGGTTGTGGTGGGTGTGTTGTAGAGGTTGTGGTGGGTGTCTTGTAGAGGTTGTGGTGGCCGTGTTGTAGAGGTCGTGGTGGGTGTGTTGTAGAGGTTGTGGTGGGTGTGTTGTAGAGGTTGTGGTGGCCGTGTTGTAGAGGTTGTGGTGGCCGTGTTGTAGAGGTTGTGGTGGCCGTGTTGTAGAGGTTGTGGTGGCTGTGTTGTTGAGGTTGTGGTGGCCGTGTTGTAGAGGTTGTGGTGGCCGTGTTGTAGAGGTTGTGGTGGCCGTGTTGTAGAGGTTGTGGTGGCCGTGTTGTAGAGGTTATGGTGGGTGTGTTGTAGAGGTTGTGGTGGTCGTGTTGTAGAGGTTGTGGTGGCCGTGTTGTAGAGGTTGTGGTGGCCATGTTGTAGAGGTTGTGGTGGCAGTGTTGTAGAGGTTGTGGTGGCCGTGTTGTAGAGGTTGTGGTGGCCGTGTTGTAGAGGTTGTGGTGGCCGTGTTGTAGAGTTTGTGGTGGGTGTGTTGTAGAGGTTGTGGTGGGTGTGTTGTAGAGGTTGTGGTGGCCGTGTTGTAGAGGTTGTGGTGGCCGTGTTGTAGAGGTTGTGGTGGCCGTGTTGTAGAGGTTGTGGTGGCCGTGTTGTAGAGGTTGTGGTGGGTGTGTTGTAGAGGTTGTGGTGGGTGTGTTGTAGAGGTTGTGGTGGCAGTGTTGTAGAGGTTGTGGTGGCCGTGTTGTAGAGGTTGTGGTGGCCGTGTTATAGAGGTTGTGGTAGGTGTGTTGTAGAGGTTGTGGTGGGTGTGTTGTAGAGGTTGTGGTGGCCGTGTTGTAGAGGTTGTGGTGGCCATGTTGTAGAGGTTGTGGTGGCAGTGTTGTAGAGGTTGTGGTGGCCGTGTTGTAGAGGTTGTGGTGGCCGTGTTGTAGAGGTTGTGGTAGGTGTGTTGTAGAGGTTGTGGTGGGTGTGTTGTAGAGGTTGTGGTGGCCGTGTTGTAGAGGTTGTGGTGGCCGTGTTGTAGAGGTTGTGGTGACCGTGTTGTAGAGGTTGTGGTGGCCGCGGGGTGTCTGGGACTGGCTCCGACTCTCCTCTACTACCGTCATTAACATGGTCATCGGTACACTGGTGATACCAGAAGACCTAGTAGTTCCTGTGACCCGGATGTCACCAGTAACAATATGGTGAAGCAGCAGACACAAGTTGTGGCAGTCCCCCCTCCTCCCTCGGGCTGGCGCCACCTCCCGTTCTCTACCCTCTATGGCTCATCCAATAATGTTAGCACACTTCTACATGTTACCACTGCTAGGCTTAGGCTCCGCTACAAGTACCTCTAGCAGTTCCTAACATCTGCTGATGTAGACTTGACTAAATGTAAACTCTGCGTCATTTGCTTTATTATATATTATGGAAGATACCCATTATATAATAAACTTTGTGTCATTATATAATGGAATGTGAAAAATCGCGGAATTCAGAGATATACTGACAGGAATCTTAGCGAAGTATCCAAAATTTGCTTACTATAGGTAATGCACATGGCTGTAAAGCTGCCGCCCAGTTGGGTGGGTGTGGAGCACATGACTGTAAAGCTGCCGCCCAGTTGGGTGGGTGTGGAGCACATGACTGTAAAGCTGCCGCCCAGTTGGGTGGGTGTGGAGCACATGACTGTAAAGCTGCCGCCCAGTTGGGTGGGTGTGGAGCACATGACTGTAAAGCTGCCGCCCAGTTGGGTGGGTGTGGAGCACATGACTGTAAAGCTGCCGCCCAGTTGGGTGGGTGTAGAGCACATGACTGTAAAGCTGCCGCCCAGTTGGGTGGGTGTGGAGCACATGACTGTAAAGCTGCCGCCCAGTTGGGTGGGTGTAGAGCACATGACTGTAAAGCTGCCGCCCAGTTGGGTGGGTGTGGAGCACATGACTGTAAAGCTGCCGCCCAGTTGGGTGGGTGTGGAGCAAGACTAGTAACTGTGTGACTCACTATAGATGTATAGTGACTGTTGTGAGCCTCTTGTTGAATCACTTGTGATAAATATATTATTGATGTATTTGTGTAGGTGATTTTATATGTATGTGTTTATATATATATATATATATATATATATATATATATATATATATATATATATATATATATATATATATATATATATATATATATATATATATATATATAGACCTCTCTAACTATACTCACCTCTCTAACTATACTCACCTCTCTAACTATACTCACCTCTCTAACTATACTCACCTCACTCTATACTCACCTCTCTAACTATACTCACCTCTCTAACTATACTCACCTCTCTAACTATACTCACCTCTCTAACTATACTCACCTCACTCTATACTCACCTCTCTAACTATACTCACCTCACTCTATACTCACCTCTCTAACTATACTCACCTCACTCTATACTCACCTCTCTAACTATACTCACCTCACTCTATACTCACCTCTCTAACTATACTCACCTCTCTAACTATACTCACTTCACTCCGTGGAGATGAATATGGAAAAAGTCTTAACACATATAACGAAATGAAGATAACAGAGAGTGATAAGGCTTCAGAACAAGTGAACTTGACAGGTTTAAGGGAAACGTTTGGTGGCTGATGTGTGTTCTGACCCACACATACATAAGGTAATAAATAAGGGAATAAGGGAAACTTGCAAACATTTGGGAATCATACTACAAAAATCAGAGTAAAGACTTTATTAAGACATTCAAAATAACATGTATAAGACCAATACTGAAGTTAGCAGATCCATTATGGAATTTGTGCCTTATGTACCTCAAAATATAACTGGCAAAAGTACAGAGTTTTACAACAAGACTCGTTCATAAATATATATTTTTTTTTTTTTTTTTTTTTTTTTTTTTGAGATATATACAAGAGTTGTTACATTCTTGTACAGCCACTAGTACGCGTAGCGTTTCGGGCAAGTCCTTAATTCTATGGTCCCTGGAATACGATCCCCTGCCGCGAAGAATCGTTTTTTCATCCAAGTACACATTTTACTGTTGCGTTAAACAGAGGCTACAGTTAAGGAATTGCGCCCAGTAAATCCTCCCCGGCCAGGATACGAACCCATGACATAG
Source organism: Procambarus clarkii (assembly GCF_040958095.1). Lineage (NCBI taxonomy): Eukaryota > Metazoa > Arthropoda > Malacostraca > Decapoda > Cambaridae > Procambarus > Procambarus clarkii. The sequence continues at coordinate 3,822,745 of NC_091152.1, forward strand.
CGCTCGCGGAACGCCAGGCGAGTGTCTTACCACTACACCACGGAGACTGTGAAGCTGCCGCCCAGTTGGGTGGGCGGCAGTCATGGCAGTTTATATGGTGTCAACTAAACAATCCCAGAGTCTTAGAGGAGTGGACATGATCACAACAGCCAAAATACTGTATGGAACAGACACGCTGAACTCAATAACCTTTTTAATCAGAGAAAAAATTGTTAAGAGGCTGCAATTTTAAATGAGGTTAATAACCGTATAAAATACTCATACCCTGTTCGAGTAGCTAACAAGTGGGACTGTGATGATATCAACGCTTGCTATGGAGCGAAGTGTGGTGATATCGACGCTATCTAGGGACCTGCACTCCAACTTCAAGGTCTTCAGTGAGATGAAGACAGCGCCATCTGTTGGCGGAGGTGTGGCAAGGTCAGCGCCATCTGTGAAAGGTTCCTGAAGCATACCTCAGTTAGGAGGTGAGGTCGACGATGAAGACCTCAGCTGAGTGAAGGAACGATATCAACGCCATCTACATTGTGCACCCGATGATATTTACAGTTCTCTGGTGAAAGGCTGCCATCCTATGTTCTCCTTGTATACCTTCTGTCTGGCTAATGTCTCTTATGCCCAGCCAGGTGACGTGGTGGGGTCTATTGAGCTTTGGACATCAGTTCACCTCGGGCAGTCCAGAACTTCTGACTTGTCCCTGAGAGGACGTGTGGCCACCGTCAGTAGTACACAGTGTGTTGGCTGTTGTACTTGTGCAGTGTTGTGTTGACCCACGTACCCGGGCTTTGGTCAAGAGGAGTGACAAGACGACAGTACTGGCCGTCTGCTGAGAAGTGCTGCTAGTGTGTAGTGAGACCTCTGCCAGGGTGTTAGTGGAGACCCCTGGACGTGTTACTGGTGACCCCTGTCAGTGTTGCTGAAGACCTCTCCCAGGGTGTTAGTGGAGACCCCTGGACGTGTTACTGGTGACCCCTGTCAGTGTTGCTGAAGACCTCTGCCAGGGTGTTAGTGGAGACCCCTGGACGTGTTACTGGTGACCCCTGTCAGTGTTGCTGAAGACCTCTGCCAGGGTGTTAGTGGAGACCCCTGGACGTGTTGTGACCCCTGTCAGTGTTGCTGAAGACCTCTGCCAGGGTGTTAATGGAGACCCCTGGACGTGTTACTGGTGACCCCTGTCAGTGTTGCTGAAGACCTCTGCCAGGGTGTTAGTGGAGACCCCTGGACGTGTTACTAGTGACCCCTGTCAGTGTTGCTGAAGACCACTGCCAGGGCGTTAGTGGAGACCCCTGGACGTGTTACTGGTGACCCCTGTCAGTGTTGCTGATGACCTCTGCCAGGGTGTTAGTGGAGACCCCTGGACGTGTTACTGGTGACCCCTGTCAGTGTTGCTGATGACCTCTGCCAGGGTGTTAGTGGAGACCCCTGGACGTGTTACTGGTGACCCCTGTCAGTGTTGCTGAAGACCACTGCCAGGGTGTTAGTGGAGACCCCTGGACGTGTTACTGGTGACCCCTGTCAGTGTTGCTGAAGACCTCTGCCAGGGTGTTAGTGGAGAGCAGATGTGGGGTATTGGGACATGTGACGGTACAGTGTGGGACTGGCCCTGTTGAGGAAGGTGAACTCGCCAGTGATGACCATTGGACGTGGGTGACGTAGACTTGAAGATAGTGGACTCACCGGCATTTGAAGAACACTGAAGTTATATTAAGTGTCCTGTGTGAAAGAGACACTGTGTACATGTGTGGTTGTATGAAATAGATAATATATTGGTGAAGGTTTATTAAGTCTTGTTTATCCCCCCCCCCCCTTTTATTCCTTGCACAATTACTTGCTACCTGTTGGAAATAACCAACAGTTTTATACATCTTTGTAATTTATGCAACCTTTGTATTAACCACAAGTAGTTACTAAAATTACTAACTTGTAAATTTAATCATTATCATGATTTATTTAGACATATTGCCAGATTCTTCCTGTTGGAAATTTCCAACACCGAATACAACACTGTTGTATTCTCATTAATTATTACTAATTCTACTAATCATTGTTGTAAGTAAAATTAACACAACGTAGAATTCACATGTACTAATAATTTCATCTGTGCAATAGGCTAGAATTCTCACGTCACCCGACGCCAGTATTGCGTCAGATTTCATTACAATAAACACATTATATCCAATGTATCTGAGAATTAAATTCGATTCTCTATAACCAAGGCATTCTGTGTGATAATTAATTACAGATAAATTGACCTCCAACTAAAAGCCGAATAGAGCGTTGGAGTCATAGCGATTATCTAGTAATAAAAGTTAACGTCACGAGTGAATGCCATGGAGAGACATTAATTCCTCTCCCGTATATGTTTACTATCACTAAATTGGCAAATAATAATATTTCCCTCTTCTAAATAATAAACCCGTCCAGTCTTCGACATTTCAAGCATAAATGCGAGAAATACTAATATTCATGACAATAATTTGTCTAATGAACGCGAGACGCGGCGTGGGTGAGGAGAGGCACGCCAGTACACGTGGAGGGAAGCTCTGAGGCAGACCTACCCGCATCGTACTCGCGAGGAGACGCCATTGTCCAGCCATCAGGGTAGACGTTATCCATCCTCAGATGAAAGTCGCCACTGTGAGGCGTGAATAACCTTGCAGATAATATCTTCAACTGGTGCTGGTGTAACATAAGGAACCTTTTTAATCTGGTTCCTGACTACATGTGACCGGCCAGTGAAGCGCGCCATTATCCAGGATAGGCTGAAGCCAGAGCCTGGGACGCGAATTTCGGCAATCTTAAAACTTATACAGTGCCCTTATTAGCTAAGTATCTTCTCTTTATTTGATGCATCCGGTAAAGTGTAGTGTAGTAGCTGGGTGATTGACCGTGACGACGTATGCCAACACCAAACCACAGGTTATTACCTATTATCACCTGTAACTCTTAATTTCTTGAACATAGAGATTCAGTAGTTTAATTAGTTGCTACTGTAAATATTTGTTTTGCAGCACGTGAGAAGAATTCTCTCTGCCGCCTTCTCCCATGTTAATCCATCCCATTCGTCAGCCAGCCGAGCCCAGGGAATTAGAGGAAGCGTCGTGGCTTACACAAAGGAATCATCATTAAGCTAAGATTCCTTTGGATTTATTCATGAAATTTCTGAGATTACTTACATGCAGAATTCCTCAGGATTAACATGTGTTTATTGTGATTATCATTATTATATTCATAATCTATGTTCCCATTCATGGTAATGACATTAGTTTCACTATAATTCATAGGATTAGATTATTATAATTTGGATTAGTGAACGAACCACACTAGTTCCTGGACGTACTGACTTCCAGTAATAACCCCCCAATGTAGGTGTTTGAGGGTTTGATTCATTTAATTATACAGCCCATTAATTATTTCTATGATCATATTCTCTAGTATTTTATCCATAGTTACTGGTTTCATCTAGGAATTATCTAATGATCAGAAATTCTCAGTTTCCCTCTTTACTATAAAAGTGGGTGGTCCTTCGTAATTTAATTTACTACATTAATATTTAAATAATTAGATTCAAGCCCCAAATGTCCCACATTATGGTCCTTCGAACCGGATAGGCATTAAATTTATAATTAAAATATTAATCATTAATTACTAATCCTTGTGTGACATAAGCTAGACTAACTATTTAATTAATTGTGTCAACTAACAGTGTAACACATCAGTTAGTCTAGATCACACTAACATATTGCTACTTTCACCTCATGTATAAGGTAGCTTTAGTGGGTCATAGCCAATTACCCACAACATTTAGACCTACACTTCATACTGAAGTAGAATCTTTAGGTCACCAAGAGCAACAGCTCATAACCTTATATTAATCACTAACACCAATTAAGTGTTAACCATTTAGGCTATACCAATGTTTCAATGTATGGCTGTCAGCAGACTGTCCATTATAGCCTGAATCCATGTTATAATTACTGATTCACTCAAGTCAGTGGATCATTAACATTTAGGGATCCAGTATACTAATATAAATTACTGATCTCATACTAGTTAATCATTACTAACCCTGATAATATTTTATTCCACAATTAGGAGTACATTTAGGAGTTAGGTAATATTTACGGCAGTAGAATACTTGCTAAACACAATTAATTCCTTTGTGTTCATTTAATTTCTTATACACATAATTACACAAGTGTATATTATATAAAATACAAAAACCCAAAAACACAGCACAATTATTTGTACATTACTGCACCATAATATAATCTTTGCCAACCTTTATTAGGTAGCAATTTAGGCTGTGATTGTGTTGAATTTGGCACAAGCACAGACTAAATATAGTTGTAGTTTCTTAAGTAGAAATTCTCACGACTAGGCTTGAGCTAGTTAGTGACATATATTATTCATTTTGTGCTGACCCTATCAAGGGTGGGATTAACCATTTATTGTGTAATTATTTTATTGCATATTTCTATGTATGTCTTTGAGTGTTACTGTAAGTCCACTACCCATCCGAGGCTGATTTAGAAGAGCTAAGCTGAGGAACACCTGTAGTGAGACCAAGGTACCACTCAAATCTTAGTTGCTTATTATTAGGTAGGTAGCTAACCTCTAAATGAGGTAAATTACGACCAGCCTCAAGAAATACCAGGCTGTCAATACTTATACCTGCTCTACATCAAGGAGCAGACACCATAGCTATACAATTAACTATATAAGCCTTATAAGGCTCAAATTTACATCCAGAATGGATACTTCTGAAATATTAAAGAGAATCAGTATTATCTTGAGAGGTCTCCAAAAGTACCTATCAAGACGACTTAACGACTGCGACAACTGTTTAGAAAACAATCCAATTGACTTCTTTGAGTTCAACCTCTACACAGAGGCAGCTAACGAAAAATATGTCCAGGTGAAGGAGACCATCGAGGCTTATAAAGACAAACTCTTTAGCAGTAATACTGACCCAGACGAATTAAGTCAGATAGAATATGATCTTGATGAATATGAAGATACCATTCAAGACAAGTTAGATCATTATAAAAGAGTGCTTGCGAAACAAAATGATCCTGATTGGATAGAACGTTTTTGTAGAAAAACTACAACCAAGCAAGCACACAGCTCAGATGAAATACTTGAGCTACCTCAAGATGAGGAGAATCCTCTAATCAATACTGATCACTACACAGGATCCACAACTGAAGTTCAACCTTCATTTTCTAACCTCTCATCTAATACAGCTTCATGTGATGATTTGTTTACAGAGTCTGATCAAATTTCAGACCACTCTTCTCAATGTTCCCTGGATTCTATAAGTTCAATACATAAGGCTACTGAATTAACTAGCTTATCACCAGAACCCAGAGAAACAAGTGAAGCTGCAGATGAAACAAATGAAGCCGCAATAATCAGTGAATCTGAACCAGAAAATGATAAAGCTAATGCTGCAGCAGCAGTCGAAGCTGTAATCAAAGCTGAGGCTAAGCAAGAAGCCTTAAGCAACACAAGTAATGGTCACAATTGCTCACAACAGCCTTCTAAAGTAAGTGCTGACAATGAGCAGACTATTATAAACCTTGTGCACCAATTATTAAATTTATCTTCACCAGAGCAATCAGTTGACTCTTTACAAGCCTTTAGTTTTCAGCTTGAGTCACTGATAAATTCTTTCAGTAAAGAGGTGGATCACCCAACTACTGAGTGGATGACTAAAATTATCATCCAGAGAAAATTGTCTGGTGACACACTTAATAAATTATATGTATGCCAGAATGGTAATACCCTGTCAATGAAGGATATATTTACAGGTTTGCGCAATATGAGCAATCATACAGCAGACCAGGCAATTAATGCTGAATCTGAATGCACCAAAACTGTACCTACATCAGTTTCCTTACCTGAAACTCCTAAAGTGACACTGTCACTAGGTAACAAAGGTGCTAATAATCAATGTAACAACAATCAGTCAAATACTGATCCATCAGTGAGGCCTAAGAGCCCCACAGGTGCTCCTAAGAGACTCAATAGTCCAAAGAGCACCCCTAATAACTCCACAGGTGCTCCTAAGAGACTCAATAGTCCAAAGAGCACTCCCAATGATTCCACAGGTGCTCCTAAGAGACCTAATAGTCCAAAGAGCACTCCCAAGAGCCTATTAATGGTTCCCCAGAGTACACCAAGTACTCACAAGAGAATAAATAACAAGCAAATGCAAACAGCAAAACCATCACAACCTGCAAGTACTGTTTTACCTAAACCGGTAACCCCTAAACGATCTGTAGGATGGGGAATGTGTTTGTTTTGCAATCAAAAACATTCTCTGTACAAATGTACTAATTTTCCTAATAGAGACACAAGAGTCAGACGACTCAAACAGTTACACAAATGTACTAGGTGTCTCAAACCACATAATGTTAACAGCTGTGACACCCCACTGAACACCTGCAATAGGTGTAGAAGGGGCAAGCATCATGCTGCACTGTGCAAATTAGTTAAGACAAATTATGTCAATCCTAGAATAGGACGTAGAGAATCTACACCAATACAGTGCTGCAAGGTGCGAGATGTGTACAGCGTAACCTCACAAGCATCTCAAGTGGATGCTGCTTTGCCTACTGCCCAACTTCAAGTGAAGAACAGAGGAGCCAAGATCACCACGCGTGGACTATTTGATCAAGGTTCCCAGAGAACTTTCATTACTCAAAGGGCAGCAGAGGCACTTAATTTACAACCAATAGGACAGGTAAAATTAAACTTGTCAGGGTTCATGATAAATCGAGGAACCCATGAATACTCAGTAGTTCAACCGCTTGTACGACTAGGTAGTCATGCCAAGGCTGTCCAAGCCATTGTTGTAGATCAAATACCTTTAGACTTAAATATTAAGGGTCTGGGGTACACAGCCCACTTCCTGCAGGAACGTGAAATTAATTTGGCTGACAACAAGTTAACGTCTGACCGCCTTAACAATGTAGATGTACTAGTAGGAGCCGACTACTATTACCAGTTCATAACTGGACATGTTAAACGATTGGGCATGAATATGCTCCAATCTGCAGGTGGCTACTTACTTACTGGTAAAATTCTGAATGTGAACAAGCCTAAGCCTGCCAACAATAATAAATTAGTCAGCAGTAAATCAATTCTCCAGCAGCAAGCTAAAAGGAGAAACACAGCTGAGTAATAAACTCAGATTGAATGTAGTGCAATTGATACTCGCCGAGATGTTTCATAGCTCTCAGTGAAAACCAATGGTCCGTACTCAAACAAGTACAAGTCACAGCGACCAAACTATTGAATTCACTGTAGACCTAGAATTATTCTCGACAAGTAGTAATTGACCACACTCAGTCTTCCTAGGTAAATTGTAATGTTGGGCTAGAGAATCTAGTACTCCCTAGGTAATTAATAATGTTAAGCTAGAGAATCTAGCACTCAATGCCACTGGCATTTCCTGAATTTAGTAATAAATTCATTAGGACCACTGGTCCACTATCCTTGCACTTAAAGGTTTGCCAAGAAAACCTTCTTAATACCATGTTTTCTGCACTAAGAGTTAGTGATAAATACTTGCATCCATTTGTTTGAGTTGTTTTCTTTCGTTTCTGCTTATTTAGTGTAGGAGCGCAGCACGAACAAACTTGCAAACTTACTAATACGTAAGCGAATTTACAGAGAACTAATATGTTTAATGCATTATCGTTAAACAACAGCATTGTTAATTAACATGCTTCATGAGCTTAATCTAGCTCACCTTAGAATTAACGTAATAATATGAGTGCTTGTTCCCCATGCGTACAAGCTTAATATTGCTCGCCATGACAATCGAACGCTTTAATGTTCCCCATGCCACGAGCACTGCTCGCCATGATAATTGAATGATGCAAAACTCCACCTCGTTAATTCGAGTTCACTGAACTCACCCTGTTAGCACTGCTAACGAGCTCACTGCAGCTCACCCTGTCAACACTGTTGACGAGTTCCCTGTAACTCACCCTGTTAGCACTGCTAACGAGCTCACTGTAGCTCACCCTGTCAACACTGTTGACGAGTTCACTGTAACTCACCCTGTTAGCACTGCTAACGTGCTCACTGTAGCTCACCCTGTCAACACTGTTGACGAGTTCACTGTAACTCACCCTGTTAGCACTGCTAACGAGCTCACTGTAGTTCACCCTGTTCACGAGTTTAATATAGCTCGACTTGTTAATGAGCTCAATACTGCTCACAATGTTAATTCGAGTACATTTTTGCTCACAATTAGTTTAGTCCCTTACTTAGGTAGGTTAGAAATTTAAACCATTTATTTAGGTAGGTTTAGGGACTTTAGTTAGTGTCAACTGAGTACTAGCCTAATCTATACTCACCATTAATTACAGTTGACTATACTTATAGAGACTGATTTAATAAACTCAATTCCATGTAAAGGTGATTTCGTACTAACCAGTTTACAGTGTCAAGCCTATGAGCTGCTATTTAATTAGCTCATAAGTCAGAATGACTAGGCTACTAATCTCACTGTCGACTCAGAATTTTCCTTGATTTTAATGAATAAACTCTTCAGTTCTCTACTTTTCTATTATTTTAGCTAGTTAGCAAATTAGTTGTACCATCAGTCAGAATGACTACTGCACGGCAGTGCACATTAAATTCAACTTCCTCATTTGAATTTGGGGTGATCATGATGCTGCGCGATGTTATTGTCTAGTAACTCAATAGTTACAAGTCACAGTGACCTTACTGTAGTGTCATAGTCTCCTTGATCTTAAGTGACTAATAATATTTTACTGTATAATCATACAATAGTGTTATCAGTTCTTAGGAACTTATTCTGAGTTTACTTACGATTCAGCAGCTACGTAATACACCATTACATGTCACTGCGACCCTAGTTGTTGAGTTCATTGTGAGCTTTAGAGGGTTCCTGATTACCGATAACTTAATCATTTAATGTTTCAATATTTAATGCAGTTTCCCTTAGTGGAAACATGTAAGCCTATTATAGTTCTCAACTAAGAGCAATTCTTTAATTATTGTGTAGGCTATAAGTAACATGTTTCATTTGACATGAAATTAGCAAGACTTAAATTTCTTGTAAGTCCATGATAAATACGGGACGTTCGTTATGTGTGTACTAACATACTAACATATTAACCTACTAATGTACTAATCTTGATATCAACTTCGGGATAGGTCAGTACTCCACACGTACTGTGGAGTACTACGACCCTAGAATCCTCCCCCCGGAGTTATGTTGGAAATTTCCAACACCGAATACAACACTGTTGTATTCTCATTAATTATTACTAATTCTACTAATCATTGTAGTAAGTAAAATTAACACAACGTAGAATTCACATGTACTAATAATTTCATCTGTGCAATAGGCTAGAATTCTCACGTCACCCGACGCCAGTATTGCGTCAGATTTCATTACAATAAACACATTATATCCAATGTATCTGAGAATTAAATTCGATTCTCTATAACCAAGGCATTCTGTATGATAATTAATTACAGATAAATTGACCTCCAACTAAAAGCCGAATAGAGCGTTAGAGTCATAGCGATTATCTAGTAATAAAAGTTAACGTCACGAGTGAATGCCATGGAGAGACATTAATTCCTCTCCCGTATATGTTTACTATCACTAAATTGGCAAATAATAATATTTCCCTCTTCTAAATAATAAACCCGTCCAGTCTTCGACATTTCAAGCATAAATGCGAGAAATACTAATATTCATGACAATAATTTGTCTAATGAACGCGAGACGCGGCGTGGGTGAGGAGAGGCACGCCAGTACACGTGGAGGGAAGCTCTGAGGCAGACCTACCCGTATCGTACTCACGAGGAGACGCCATTGCCCAGCCATCAGGGTAGACGTTATCCATCCTCAGATGAAAGTCGCCACTGTGAGGCGTGAATAACCTTGCAGATAATATCTTCAACTGGTGCTGGTGTAACATAAGGAACCTTTTTAATCTGGTTCCTGACTACACGTGACCGGCCAGTGAAGCGCGCCATTATCCAGGATAGGCTGAAGCCAGAGCCTGGGACGCGAATTTCGGCAATCTTAAAACTTATACAGTGCCCTTATTAGCTAAGTATCTTCTCTTTATTTGATGCATCCGGTAAAGTGTAGTGTAGTAGCTGGGTGATTGACCGTGACGACGTATGCCAACACCAAACCACAGGTTATTACCTATTATCACCTGTAACTCTTAATTTCTTGAACATAGAGATTCAGTAGTTTAATTAGTTGCTACTGTAAATATTTGTTTTGCAGCACGTGAGAAGAATTCTCTCTGCCGCCTTCTCCCATGTTAATCCATCCCATTCGTCAGCCAGCCGAGCCCAGGGAATTAGAGGAAGCGTCGTGGCTTACACAAAGGAATCATCATTAAGCTAAGATTCCTTTGTATTTATTCATGAAATTTCTGAGATTACTTACATGCAGAATTCCTTTGGATTAACATGTGTTTATTGTGATTATCATTATTATATTCATAATCTATGTTCCCATTCATGGTAATGACATTAGTTTCACTATAATTCATAGGATTAGATTATTATAATTTGGATTAGTGAACGAACCACACTAGTTCCTGGACGTACTGACTTCCAGTAATAACCCCCCAATGTAGGTGTTTGAGGGTTTGATTCATTTAATTATACAGCCCATTAATTATTTCTATGATCATATTCTCTAGTATTTTATCCATAGTTACTGGTTCATCTAGGAATTATCTAATGATCAGAAATTCTCAGTTTCCCTCTTTACTATAAAAGCGGGTGGTCCTTTGTAATTTAATTTACTACATTAATATTTAAATAATTAGATTCAAGCCCCAAATGTCCCACACTTCCTAGTGAGAGTGACGACGTGAGGAACGACAGGCAGTAACATGAATTCTCTCCACATTTAGTTGGATTTATAACAAGAGTCCAGTTTATCATTTCCTTTACTAAAAGTAGTTACTTACTAATAAGTTTAATTTCGTAGTATACTACTACTTACTGGAACTTCCTTATTTAATTAATATCAAACATTCTAGAGGAAATTACTTGAATGTAAATGATTTTATTTTGATTTCCTCGATTAGTTACACAACTTTAATAAACCATTTTATGTTACGAGAAATTCTATTTTATCACAGAAGAATTTAATGTGATATTAATACTCGTCATTATCTCTTCCTTTCTTAGTCAATTGCGATATATACATATCTATTTACGCTCGAGATGTCTATCGAGAGCCGCGCATGCGCAATAAGGAAGAGGAGGAAGACTGGTGAGCGTCAGAAGACACGAGAGAACGAGAGAGCACGATGCAGACGCCATTGTCAGCGTGTAGCAGAGCTACGTTTTAACTACTTATTTCGCTCCCACGATCAGTTGAGCGGTGCCACGTTATTTGGCACAATAGCCGTGTTCCAGACTAGCATATCTGCAATTCCAGAGTTAACGTCTTTCAAGCAGCAGCTGGAGGACGAAGAAGTGCTCAAGTCTCTACATCAACGGACACGCGGCTCGGCAGCTAGGTTCACCTGTTTGTTATCATGTGGCCACGGTTAACATTTAGACCAGCAGTCGTTAGGCCGAATGTAAAATAATACAATCCCGTACGTGTCTTAAGTAAATTTACTATCTAAATAGATAATTAATTTCAGTATTTTCTCCAAAGAGAACTACAGTGCTTGAACATAAATTGCTCAGATATTAGCTGATAATTTTCATTGTTATCCTCATGATTTAGGATCTATTTGTAGTTACTTATTATGTAGAAGATTTCTACAATGTAATTGCCTTTCAGTACCAAGGCGGCGTCAACCGAGGTGCTAGGCTTCCCCACCGTTTCGTGCAACAATTTACCCTATGCAACACGTCGTCAGTGGAGCGTAGCAACTGATTACACCTCACTAGATTTACAGCTAAGCTGTCCCTTTTTTATCTGTAGCAATAACTCTAGTTACAGTAGTGATCTCTCAAAGAGATCAATTACACTAACCCATTGATTTACTGATGCTATTCAACATTTCAGTAGTATATTGAGGTGCATTTACCTCCAATTAATAATATATAGTCAACCTTGTTTAATTTCATATTTAATTTACTCTGGTGAAGAACCAGCACCAGAATAATGCTAGGGATGTATTCATCTTTTAGCATGTAACCCCCCCAATTTTGTGTAAGTTAATTTGACTCCATTTATATAAGAATTACAGTCTTACTAAGATCCATAGGACACTAGTTCTTGGGATCAGTTTTTCCATTGCTTTATTTTGTTTTCCACTTTTTCTCAAAAAGTGGTGGTCCTTCATGGCTATCGAAGTACATATTTAATTATTAGTTATTGGAGTCAGGTTTTCCTCCACACTACCGACAATTCTTGATAACTTACCAACGACTTCGGGTATGATCATAGAAGAGGCTCTACGGCCCCATAAGCAGAAAGAACCCGGTTATTGGCTCAAGGAGGCCGTAACAGGGACTCTGGGAAAGAAGAAGTTGTGGAAACCACCTCTATTCAGATTATCAAGAGCATGTATGATTATCAAGAACATGCATGTATCAAGAGCATTGACATGAAAGACTAATTAAAAAAATAGAAGCTCATGGTATTAGGGGTGCTATATTAACTTGGATTAGGGCATGGCTATTCCAAAGGAAACAGAGAGTTAGTATAAATAGGGTTAAGTCAGAGTGGGATAATGTTGTTAGTGGAGTACCTCAGGGCTCTGTCCTGGGACCTCTTTTGTTTATAATATATATAAATGATTTAGATTCAGGTTTGAGTAGCAACATTTGCAAATTTGCCGATGATACGAAAATCGGTAGGGAAATTAATTCGGAGGAGGACTCACTATCACTTCAAGTTGATCTAGATAGGGTTTTGAAATGATCAAATGATTGGCAAATGCTGTTTAATGCTGATAAATGTAAAGTTCTGAGGCTAGGTAATGATGATAGAGTTACAAGATACGAGCTAGATGGTGTTGAGATTGCGAAGTCGGATTGCGAAAGGGATCTGGGAGTTATGATTAGTAAGAATTTAAAACAAAAGGATCAATGCATAAATGTTCGTACTAAGGCAAATCGGACACTTGGATTTATTAATCGCAGCGTTAGTAACAAGACACCTGGTGTGGTTCTCAAGCTATATCTTGCTCTAGTTAGGCCCCACTTAGATTATGCAGTTCAGTTTTGGTCGCCATGTTATAGAATGGATATAAATTCACTTGAACGTGTCCAGCGTAGGATGACTAAGTTAATTCCCCAAATTAGAAATCTTTCATATGAAGAAAGATTAACAAAGCTTAAGTTGCATTCACTGGAAAGGCGAAGAGTTAGGGGTGACATGATAGAGGTTTACAAGTGGGTGAATGGACATAACAAAGGGGATATTAATAGGGTATTGTAAGTATCAACACAAGACAGAACACGAAACAATGGGTATAAATTGGATAAGTTTAGATTTAGGAAAGACTTGGGTAAATACTGGTTCAGTAACAGGGTTGTTGGTTTGTGGAACCAATTACCGCGTAACGTGCTGGAGGTGGGGTCCCTCGATTGTTTCAAGCGCGGGTTGGACAAGTATATGAGTGGGATTGGGTGGTTATAAATAGGAGCTGGCCCGTATGGGCCAATAGGCCTTCTGCAGTTGCCTTTGTTCTTATGTTCTTATGTATGACAGTGAACATCATGAAAGTTAAATAACGCATTAGGAAAAGAGGCTAACATAGCAGGTTCCAAGGACACTTTTCCATATGTTCCCGTCTCCTCTCTTTATCCCTCTCTCTGCCCCATCTCCTCTCTTCATCCCTCTCTCCTTCTCTTTACTCCCCCTGACAGGTCAAGAGGTCAGCTAAGCTAGACTTGTTGGCGCCAGGAGATGCTAAGTTTCGTTAAACAGTTCTAAAATTTATTGCTACTCACATACCCGCCGGCTTCAAAGAAATGTGAAAAATATTAGCACATCTCATTACCTGCGCAACCCGTCCTCTTTAAAATAATGTCACTTTTGGCTCGTATGCGTGCTATGGCCAAATTTGGACGTAATTTGAAATGAAATTGACTCACAAAAGTGACGTACTGTCCCGTTTTCTTTTTGAGTCGTCCGGCCTACTGGGTAAGGTTAGAACAGGCAACTTTCAATTAACGTTTTTCATAACGTTTTGAAACTTTATGAGAATTTCCTGCCCACCTAACCTATCAGAGGACCCTTAACGTACTGTTGTTGAAAAAGAAATCCCAAATTTTCATTTTTTTTCATTTTCAAATTACGTTCACTTTCGGCCAGACGGGTAAACGGCCAAAAGCGACGTTATTTTTAAGAGGACAGGTTGCTGGGTAGAGCGCCTGTGAGTCACCCACGCTGGTGGAGAAGCGCAGTGTCAACTGTCAACGTCTTATTGTTATGGCCCTACTGGGACGCAACCGGGTTCTTCTCTGATGGTATTAGAGTTTTGGAATCCGGCCCCAAGTTAGTAGAGGCTTTCAAGGGATGTGTTCCGTAATGCAAGTAAAGCTAAAGGGGGAGGGATACAAATATTCCAATTTATATGATATATTTACCACCACCATATATAAATAAATAACAGTCGTACGTGGGGATTATTACTACACTTATGTACAGTTGTGTCTTCCTCCGAAGACACTGGATGCTCACTCTGGGTAGCCCTGGTTCCTTCTTCCGTGGCCCACGATGAATCCACTATGACTCTATGACGAATCTACCCTGGCTACAGGCCAGCCAAATCACAGTCCCACTGGGTGCTTCGTCGTGGAGGCCTTCAACCACAATCCAGCCTGTAGCTGGCAGGTACCGATCAGCTCCGCTGTGTAGGCCACTCCACGACCGATACTGGGGTTGCGAGCCCTAGGCAGGAACCTCGTGTGACCCGCTGATCACTCTCCTCAATAAGCACCACAGTGGGTGGTCTCTTCCACCAGCCAGCCCCGGATAAGGCGATTTCCGACACTGCCACGCCTCAGGCAGGTTATTACACTCTCAACAGAGTTCGTCCGGGGGTGGCTCACAGCTTTTTCAAAGCAGACTCGTGAAGAAACCTTGGCTGCCTTGGGTAGACTGGTCCATCGTCCAACACAGCAGGCCCAGGTCGACTCTGCAATCAGATACGTCATTAATACTGGGACGCTCTAGGGAACCTCACTTACAAGCTTAGACACAGACGTCCACCACTTCACTCCATAGATGGCGTTGCTGTCTAAGCGCCACCTCACCAGAGGTCAGCAGCGGCTATTCCACGAGCCAATTAAGACGGGAATCCAGCACGTATTGGCAGCGTCTCTCGTCATCACTAGATGGCGTCGTCCATTTGGAGGGGGTTTCGGGAGCGGACTCACAGATGGCGTTGTCGTCACTGCTCCGTGCTCCGACGATGGACTCGGGTCCGTAACACTTATTCTCTTCTCACTCCTTTCTCTTCCTCCCTTCTGTGTTTCCCCTCCTTTCTCTCCTCTTCCCTTGACTCAGAGGTCAGCTTGTGGCCCCGTGACATCCTTGAGCACAGGTCTCTCGGTGTGCGTAGGGTCATCTTCCTCTCTCAAGAGTACTTAGATTAGTGCGACAACGTTCTTCAAGGTGGTGTAGTGTAGTGTGTATAGATGTGGTTCAGACGGTTGTTAGACAGGTCGACTTGTGGACAGGTCAACCTGTAACCAAGTCGACTTATTAACCTGTACACAGGTTCTCAAGGGCCTCTTGGCAGTCGGCACTCTTTCCCCGACCAGCTGGTTGTTAGCCCTGTATATAAGCTTGGTTCAGTGTGAGTTGTGAGTGATAAGTTTAGAGTTGTGAGTGCCATGTAGAGGTTGCCTCAGAGAGGGAAGAGGTCTCCCAAGCATCACACCTGGCCAAGAGAGGTCGCACAGTGTCAAGGTAATAACCTTCTGAGTCCAGTGTTAGTACACTTACACCTTGCCTCTTGTATGGCAGAGTTTACAGTAAGGTATAATTGATTTGTATTAAAAAATTACTGATTTAAAGTTTTAATTGCTATTTCAGTCATCTTCACTTTGCCACTCAAGACATCATGTGTTGTTTTGCGCAGTTTAAGGGTTTGAACATAATGCTCCTGAGACTAATGATTCAATGTTGACCAGACCACACACTAGAAGGTGAAGGGATGACGACGTTTCGGTCCGTCCTGGACCGAAACGACTTGAGAATGGTCCAGGACGGACCGAAACGTCGTCGTCCCTTCACCTCCTAGTGTGTGGTCTGGTCAACATCAGCCACGTTGTGACTCATCGCCTGCTAATGGTTCAATAGCCTTATTCAAAGATTTCTCCAAGTGCTTTAATATCCAAACTATCAACGGGCAGAAGTAATAACTCATAACTATCACCTCAACAATTATGAAATGAGTATCTAAATCCGTCATATTCTTGACATGTCTCCTCAGGGTCAAGTGGGTACTAAGTACAATAATTAGCACATTAATTACCCTTAATGAGGAGTGGCAGCAGCAACTAACAGGAATAGAATAATTAGACCCAGCATGTAATTATCCCTTGTCATAACAAGGACAGTTGTGGTGTTGTGGGCCCAACTACCACACTAGAGGAATATTGAGAGTGATTACCGCTGTAGGGGTGAGTGTAGTGTGTATTTCCTGGTGAACATACACATTCCTGGTGAGAATATTAACGTCACTATGACACCAGCGGTCGTTACCAATTACCGCCGTTACCGTTACACTAACAGGCGGGGCAACGGGAGCCAGATCTCGCTGCTCTGTTGACACAGATACACGCACAAACACGAGCACAGAAAACACAGTCGTACATTGAGAAGTTATGGAGCGAGAGTGTTTGGCAGCCCGCGATTGCCAGCGATCATAATTGGGTGGTTTGCGTCACCGAGGCTCGTAAAGCCGCCATATTGATTGTTAAGGCCACCAGCAGCGACTCAAATTACAATCACCTCCTTCACTTGCAATAACCATGTCAGGGGAATTATTGCTCTGATAATGGACAATATATGTGTGTGTCCTGCAGGTGGGGGGGGCCTCTACCACACTGGTGCTACAACAGTCACTACCACACTGGTGTTACCAGTCACTACCACACTGGTGTTACCCCCACAGTCACTACCACACTGGTGTTACCACCACAGTCACTACCACACTGGTGTTACCACAGTCACTACCACACTGGTGTTACCACCACAGTCACTACCACACTGGTGTTACCACAGTCACTACCACACTGGTGTTACCACCACAGTCACTACCACACTGGTGTTACCACCACAGTCACTACCACACTGGTGTTACCACCACAGTCACTACCACACTGGTGTTACCACCACAGTCACTACCACACTGGTGTTACCACCACAGTCACTACCACACTGGTGTTACCACCACAGTCACTACCACACTGGTGTTACCACAACAGTCACTACCACACTGGTGTTACCACCACAGTTACTACCACACTGGTGTTACCACCACAGTCACTACCACACTGGTGTTACCACCAGTCACTTGAATGGTGCAGTCGGTAGAGTGACAAAGAACACAGTGTAGCAGTCGGTAGAGTGACACAGAACACAGTGTAGCAGTCGGTAGAGTGACACAGAACACAGTGTAGCAGTCGGTAGAGTGACACAGAACACAGTGTAGCAGTCGGTAGAGTGACACAGAACACAGTGTAGCAGTCGGTAGAGTGACACAGAACACAGTGTAGCAGTCGGTAGAGTGACACAGAACACAGTGTAGCAGTCGGTAGAGTGACACAGAACACAGTGTAGCAGTCGGTAGAGTGACACAGAACACAGTGTAGCAGTCGGTAGAGTGACACAGAACACAGTGTAGCAGTCGGTAGAGTGACACAGAACACAGTGTAGCAGTCGGTAGAGTGACACAGAACACAGTGTAGCAGTCGGTAGAGTGACACAGAACACAGTGTAGCAGTCGGTAGTGACACAGAACACAGTGTAGCAGTCGGCAGTGACACAGAGCACAGTGTAGCAGTCGGTAGAGTGACACAGAACACAGTGTAGCAGTCAGTAGAGTGTCACAGAACACAGTGTAGCAGTCGGTAGAGTGACACAGAATACTGTGTAGCAGTCGGTAGAGTGTCACAGAACACAGTGTAGCAGTCGGTAGAGTGACACAGAACACAGTGTAGCAGTCGGTAGAGTGACACAGAACACTGTGTAGCAGTCGGTAGAGTGACACAGAATACTGTGTAGCAGTCGGTAGAGTGACACAGAACACAGTGTAGCAGTCGGTAGTGACACAGAGCACAGTGTAGCAGTCGGTAGAGTGACACAGAACACAGTGTAGCAGTCAGTAGAGTGTCACAGAACACAGTGTAGCAGTCGGTAGAGTGACACAGAATACTGTGTAGCAGTCGGTAGAGTGTCACAGAACACAGTGTAGCAGTCGGTAGAGTGACACAGAACACAGTGTAGCAGTCAGTAGAGTGTCACAGAACACAGTGTAGCAGTCGGTAGAGTGACACAGAACACAGTGTAGCAGTCGGTAGAGTGACACAGAGCACTGTGTAGCAGTCGGTAGAGTGACACAGAACACAGTGTAGCAGTCGGTAGTGACACAGAGCACAGTGTAGCAGTCGGTAGTGACACAGAGCACAGTGTAGCAGTCGGTAGTGACACAGAACACAGTGTAGCAGTCGGTAGAGTGACACAGAACACTGTGTAGCAGTCGGTAGAGTGTCACAGAACACAGTGTAGCAGTCGGTAGTGTGTCACAGAACACTGTGTAGCAGTCGGTAGAGTGACACAGAACACAGTGTAGCAGTCGGTAGAGTGACACAGAGCACAGTGTAGCAGTCGGTAGTGTGTCACAGAACACTGTGTAGCAGTCGGTAGAGTGACACAGAACACTGTGTAGCAGTCGGTAGAGTGACACAGAACACAGTGTAGCAGTCGGTAGTGACACAGAGCACAGTGTAGCAGTCGGTAGAGTGACACAGAACACAGTGTAGCAGTCAGTAGAGTGTCACAGAACACAGTGTAGCAGTCGGTAGAGTGACACAGAATACTGTGTAGCAGTCGGTAGAGTGACACAGAACACAGTGTAGCAGTCGGTAGAGTGTCACAGAATACTGTGTAGCAGTCGGTAGAGTGACACAGAACACAGTGTAGCAGTCGGTAGAGTGACAGAGAACACTGTACGAATTAACACCAAATCGGTATAAACATTACCATCTGCCACAAAATTATTTCTGAAACTCTACACATCTGTTCAGTCAATACAAATGATAATAGGATTCAGCAACTTTCCTTGGCCCAGCCCGTCACTCAAGAGGTTGATCAGAACAATTGGTAGGGAGAAGGAGTGGTTGTTGAACCTGTCTTGCGTGTATTATATTATATTATTGTTTTGTAATTCAAGTTCCGTGCAGAGTTCAAGGATATCTGTGCTTGATGTTCACGTCTCTGTGCCCTTCCCCCTCCTCACTCTTTCTCACCCTCACCCTTACTCTAGCCCCTCTCCCTCACTCACAAAATCAATCTCTGCATACAGTAAAACAAATGACGCTCTCGACGATTGGGTTATAAGAAGTAAATAGTATATGAGGCTAGCAAACCGCAGGACTACTGACGCAAGCGAGGCTACAGATCCTAACAACCGCAGGACTACTGACGCAAGCGAGGCTACAGATCTTAACAGCCGCAGGACTACTGACGCAAGAGAGGCTACAGATCCTAACAACCGCAGGACTACTGACGCAAGCGAGGCTACAGATCTTAACAGCCGCAGGACTACTGACGCAAGAGAGGCTACAGATCCTAACAACCGCAGGACTACTGACGCAAGCGAGGCTACAGATCTTAACAGCCGCAGGACTACTGACGCAAGAGAGGCTACAGATCCTAACAACCGCAGGACTACTGACGCAAGCGAGGCTACAGATCTTAACAGCCGCAGGACTACTGACGCAAGAGAGGCTACAGATCCTAACAACCGCAGGACTACTGACGCAAGCGAGGCTACAGATCTTAACAGCCGCAGGACTACTGACGCAAGAGAGGCTACAGATCCTAACAACCGCTGGACTACTGACGCAAGCGAGGCTACAGATCTTAACAACCGCTGGACTACTGACGCAAGCGAGACTACAGAAACCTAACAACCGCTGGACTATTGACGCAAGCGAGGCTACAGAACCTAACAGCCGCAGGACTACTGACGCAAGCGAGGCTACAGAACCTAACAACCGCAGGACTATTGACGCAAGCGAGGCTACAGAACCTAACAGCCGCAGGACTACTGATGCAAGAGAGGCTACAGAACCTAACAACCGCAGGACTACTGACGCAAGCGAGGCTACAGATCCTAACAGTCGCAGGACTACTGACGCAGGCGAGGCCACAGGTCCTGTTTACACCCGCGGTAAAGGCCCCTCTGTATGCACCGACCGTGGTCATGCACCCTACGGATGGTCCTAAAGGAGCCAGGGAGAAAGAGAGGGAGAAACTAATATAACATAGTTCTTGTTAATATAAATGTGGAATGCTTTTAGAAAACGACCCGAAGGGACACTTCTTTATACTATATTCTCATTATAATGGAGTATCTTTTCTGTGGTTTTTGTTGGTAATGGAGTATCTTTTCTTCCTCTATGAGTATCTTTTTTATGTAAACGGTGAACTTTGCTAGGAAGTAGAGGTTTCAACCTCTCGAAGAATTGAGAATATCTAATATCCACTAGTATCTTTCTAACATGTTTATCATCTAAGTATCTTTACCTAGGCCATGTCACGAGATTTAATGTAGGAAGATACCCAATGTTCCTTAAGCTTTATTCATTTAATTATTTAGAAGAAGGTATAATGGGTTTGTGAGATGACAAAATATTGTTTATTTTTTACAATCTTACAAAGTCACAACATGCATAGCGTTACGGGCAGAATATTATATTTGTTTGTATATATTTGTTTGTATATTAATATTCTGAATAGTTTATTCTGTATACCAGTATACCCTGTATTAATCTGTATACTAGTGTACTTTGTATACAAGTAGATAACGCTAGTGATAGAGGACTATCTCTCTACTATACTTAAAATATTTTAGCGTCTACTATAGCAATTCCTACCAAGATTCTCCAAACCTCTTCTTAATTAAACTATGAAGTCATTTGGTACGACAAGACTATATTGATTGCAGCTGTGGAGGCGGTCGCCTAGGGACTATGGCTGACCAACCACGTGGTAATCAACATACATGCGAATGTGGAGAAAACGGGGAAAACAGCGGCTCACCTTGGGCTGAAGTCTTCTCCCAGGGTTGCTGAAGAAATACGACGGCTTCTAGGGGCGAGGATGGGCGAGGTCCAATGATAGCTGGCCAATGTGGGGTGCTGGATAACCACAGTCCAGGGGGCGTTACTAACAGGCCCTTCCTCAGCCAGGTGCGGTTCTCGTCTGGCCTCCCTCTCGCCTCCAGACATGCGCGCGGGTGATGCGCAGACGCACGGCGTCGAGCTTCCACCCACCAATCAGGAGTAGCTAATCTAAAAAGTTACCCTGGCGGGTATTTTGAATGTGGTTCCCTCCACACAGCTACACTGGTAGCTGTGTGGAGCTACCAGTGCTCCACACATTAGGTAGCTCCCCCCGTCCCTATAAAGTAAGGTGTGTATTAGAAATTATTTTAACTTAAACTGTCCCTTTCTTGGATACACCCACCACTGGCTTCACATTGAGGGGTGGAATGGTGTGTATGATAATGGAATAGAATGTCTGGTTTTAATTAAAAAAAGAATATTGTAATTGGCTCATTATTTACACATTTATGATTCGCTTTTGGTATAGTATTTATTCTTGGTTCACTTGAAATACTATACTAAGATATTTAGTTTATTTTTATAAGTATAAAATTATATATTTTACTGGTATGCAAGTACTTCCTTGCATCTTTTTACTTGTATTAAATTAGGTATTATTTTAATTTTTTAATTGTCTATATTTATAATGTTATTTATATTCACACTTTGTACAATTACACTACACTCTACAATTATTGTTTTTTTTATTGTTTCTTTTGTACAAGATTGAAAAGCCTCTGACCGTTCTCGGTAGTGACTTTGGCCAGGAGTTCTATGTCTATGTTTAGCCATTTTGCTACACATATCCCCACTTCCCCGATGTAAGCGGGCGATGAAAGGGCGCTTGGCCCTGCCCTGGTTAACACTGGTGCTGCTGATTCCAGGAGCAGTCGCCCTCTTGGTATTACTTTCACTGTATTTATTTGCTGGACTATCGGCCTCTCCCCAATATCCAAACTAAAATAGGTATTTGGGAAGTAGTTGAGCCATTTTTGAACTGTATTCCCAGACCCTGTGAAACCTCGCATATGCATAGGTTGAGCGGAACCACAGAATTCTTGCAGATCGGTGAGCGCTGTATAGTAGATTAAGTCCGAATTATCTTCCCTTTTGGGACGCAAGGAAATTATTAAAGGTCGCCTCACCGAGGCATATTGGAGTACGTGTCGGAATACTTCACTCTGTACCTTTCTCTCTTCCAGAATTGCCATTTCCCAATCAAACCCGATTGGCTCCAGAGGTACAGTGGGCATTATATTCATATATATGTTTAGGGTTTTAAGGGACATGGCATCTGCATAGTCCGGGTAGAGACCCAATGATATTGTCCAACCCGGTGGGGTCTCACAGCTCCGTGGGTATTCCATTGGGTTCATGTATGCCATGACCCCCCCCCCCCCCCCCCCGCCAGACTGTGGGTCGGTGTTGGATTCAGCTCTTTGATCTGCAGGTTGATTTTTCGCATAGCGTAAATTGGGAGGAGAGTGTCCTCACCGGAAATTAAGTCCCCCTTAGGGTATCATTTACCCTGAAATGACTGTCAAAGAAAGAGATACTCCAGGTGGAAGAAGCCGTAAATACACTGGTGGGATTTTGTGGGCCTATACAATCCTGGTGACACGTCCCTAGACGCGTGTCCACACTTGAGGTAGGATTAGAAAGAGATATTGTGTCTCCGGTCTGGCGATGTCTTGCCAGACTCATATTTTCGCTAGAGGAGTAATGAGACTGAACGAATTTGTCCATGGCCTTCGGGGGTTCCAGTGTCTCCCACCCAGAACGTTCCACCCGACTCAACTGGAGTTGAGTTTCCAAATACTTCATTAATAATCCCCACCCTGAGATGATAGGTACACCTCGGATCTTCCCTGGTCCCTTTGACTCTTGTGGTGTTTCCGACTCGTAGTCTGAGTAATCAGAAGATGACTCCTTGTTAGCCATCGTTGTGTTGAGGCGCAGTGCTGCAATAAACAGTGACTTAACAGTAAGAAAGGCATGTATTGAAACTATTCCCTACATGCGTTCTTACACCATGGACATATATACTCCGGCTGAGAACGTACATTCACCACGGTTGCTCCCACACAGCTCCCATGAAATCATTCAGCACACCCATCACATTACACCATAAATTTCCCGTCATATGGCTGCCTACATACGCAGTAAAGGTCTTGATAAGGTAATGATGTCGCTTCTGAAACCCGTGTTCTGTGCTGTTTAAATTGAATCACCCAGTTTGGACATACACGGTCCTTACACTTCTTTAGTCTATCATGATTTACTGTCGTGAGGTCACGCTGAAGCTTAACCCTAAATAAACAGGATGAAAATTTATGAATGATGATTCCTGGTCCTTTCCATTGCGGCGATAATTTTTTACACTGCCCTTTTGTCTGTGCTGTATCCAGCAGATAAACCAGATCGCCCTTTTCATAGGTCTGTAATCGTGCCCTCAGATCGTAATCCTTCTTCATTCGTTCTTGGGAAGATGAGAGAGTTTTTCGGGCTAGCTCGTGTGCCCTTTCTATTTCCCGTTGCAAATGCGCTAAATAAGATATTGCGTCTTGGATAGGATATCCCTCCTGGGGATACATCAGATCTATTGGCTGGTTAGTTTCTCGGCCAAGCATTAACTTGTTAGGGATGAATCCCGTTCGTTGATTCACGCTTGACCTAATTGCCCCAGCTATGTGTTGAACGTAGTCATCCCAACTATCCTGTTGAGAACTGACATAACATCGCAAGGCATTCATGATGGTTCTATTGTACCGATCTACCTGGCCATTCGCTGACGGCCTATAAGCTGTGGTACGGGTCTTGTGGATGTGCATCATTTCGCAAAGTTTAGTGAACAAGTCACTCTCAAAGTTTCTCCCTTGATCGGTAAATATTTCAAATGGATACCCAAACCGGGTGAAGACTCCATCGAGCGCCGCTCTTGCCGTATCCTCCGCGGTTTGGGATGGTAGTGGCACACATTCTATCCATTTGGTAAATTGATCCACCATTACCAAGAGATATTCATTACCCTTCTGAGTCTTGGGCAGTGGTCCCAAAAAGTCTAAGTGTACCCTTTCCATGGGTGCCCCTGCATGGTACTTGAGCAACTCATGCCTACTGGATTTGGATGCTTTTTTTTGATACTGCAGAGATGGCGTGAAGCCACATAATTAGCAACCTGGGTTGTTAGTCCGTACCAAAAATACCTTGATTTGACTCTCTCCAATGTGCGATTCCTGCCCTGATGACCCATATTGGGTATATCATGGCATAAATTCAACACTTCCTGTCTCAAGCTATTGGGGATGTATAACAGTTTTTGAGCCATTCCATCCTGGTCTACCTTATGCCACCACCAAAGGTCATTTTCTAAAACAAAGGCCTCTTTGTTGAGCCAGTAGTATTTTATGGCGGGGCTGGCTCCGAATAGGTCCCCCTCTGCCGGGTGTTGGCCCCCTACCCATGCTCTCACCATTCTCATGTTTGGGTCATTTTCAGTCTGCTCCTGCAATTCCCGAATGGGCATCCCATATCTGTCCCCCGTGGCCTTTGTGAGTATTCAAATGCTTACTATGTTTGGTAGGGCTCCATTCCGTCTCATTCCGGATGTGTCCTCTACTTCCCTTTGATCTGTATCCTCCGGGTCCCATGGGAACACAACCAAATTGTTGTCTTCCGACCACCAGTCTGTCGAGAGAGGCTTGGTGTTTATTTGTCTAATTGTCCCCCGAGCCTGAATACTACATGCACAATCGAATGATCCTGTAGCTAGTGGTACCACGTCATCTACCGTTTCTTGGAATGTTGCCCAGTTTTGGTGTGCCCTGTGACAATAAGAACAGCCCCCGCACGGTAAGTCCTGTAAGGGAATGACATGACGGAAATGTGTACATAGCTGCTGGTTGTCCCCTTCCCTCGACAACGAGTCCGCATTGGTGTGTTTCTTTCCGTCCTTGTCTTGTATTTTCAAGTCAAACTGGCTTAGTTCTTCCAACCAACGAGCTAATTGGCCCTGGGGGTTCTTGAACCTAGTCAACCATACCAGACTGCCATGATCCGTTCGGATAATAAAAGGCCGGCCCAGTAAATAGTGCCGAAAAAGTCTGGTAAACCTCACAACAGCTAACAATTCCTTCCTGGTAGTGCAATACCGTCTTTGCTCTGGGGTTAATGCAAAACCAGCATAAGCAATGACCTTCTCCTGCTCGTCCTGAACCTGCAGCAACTCAGCACCTATTGCCCAATCAGAGGCGTCAGTATCCAGGATAAATGGATCCTGTCCATTGGGTAGTCCCAAAACAGGGGCCGTAGTCAAAGCAGTTTTGATAGCGCCGAAAGCCTCTTGATGTTTACATTCCCAATTAAATTTGTTTGCCCCGGTTAATGCATATAAAGGGGCTGCTAGCTCCGCAAATCCTTCTATAAAAGCCCTGTGATAGTTGGCTAATCCTAAGAATTTTTCCACATCCTTGGACGACCAAGGGGTTTGCCACCTTACCACTGCCTCTATTGCCTCCTTTCCCAATTCTAGCCCCGTCCGGCTAACTATTCTGCCCAAGAATTCCACCCGCCTTCTAAACAAAGCACATTTTTGTGGCTTAAGGCGTAGACCATATTTTCTAATTCGTTCAAAAACTTGTTCCAGGTTGAAGAGATGACTCTGAAAGGACTCACCTAGCACTAAGATGTCATCCAAAAAAGCTAGTACGGTCTCCCAATTTAATTCTCGTAACACTAGATTCATGATTCTTGCATAGGTACCTGGTGCATTGCAAAGGCCAAAAGGCAATTTTTTAAACTCAAAAGGACCATACTTGGTGATAAATGCCGTCTTTTTTCGGTCTTCCTCTGCTACGTTAATTTGGTAATACGCTGAATTGCCATCTAGTTTACTGAACCATTCGTTCCCTGCTAACGTGTCTAAACATTCATCAACTAATGGAAGTGGATATACGTCTTTTACGGTACGGGAATTCAGTTCCCGGTAGTCCATGCACCACTGAACTGAGCTATCCCTTTTCCTCCCTAATACTGGTGCCGATGCCCACTCAGACATTGATGGTTGAATAATACCTGCATCAACCATTTGCTGAAGGTGTCCTTTTTCCTCCTGTGCAAAACATGCCGGTATTCGTCGTATTTTTTGTTTCACCGGTCTGGCATTGCCTGTGTTGATGTGGTGTGACACTTCATTAAAAGAACCCAAGTCAAATTCGCTTGCCACAAATACATCTTTATATGTCAGTAACAAATGAGACAGTTGGCACACCTGTTCTGCTGTCAGGGTCTCTTCTATGTCCTGTAACAGATTTAACATATGAGTGGGTAGATTATCGTTGGTTTCCTGTGATGTTTCCCCTATCGACCTTACAGCCATCACTGGCCTAGACTTGGGTAAAACTTCCCATGCTGCTTCTGCGTTAGCCACATGCATCTGTCTCTTCAATGTGAGGTTCCTTTCTGTGACATTAAGTACACATATTCGTAGGGTTTTCCCATTTTGGTGCAATGTGCGCATTATTGATACCCTCCCCTCATCCAAGGGTTCCACTAGGTATTGTGGCATGTTATTGTCCAGTTCACATAGGACGTTTGCCACCGACCGAGGTGGAATGACTGTGTGTTGAGACACCGCCACTTTAGCTATGCAAGGGTTGGAGTTTGGGTCTGATGCATCTTCCCTTCCTAATTGCATAGGAATAATTTGTCCCTGTAATATCATCTGAGATTGAGCCAAGGCCAGGCCGATGCCCTGACGTTTCATAAAATCAAGCCCCAATAGCATGTTATCTTCAATTGGTGCTACATATATGTTTACTTCAAATTTCCCTCCAGCAATTAGTAATGTACCCGGCCCTATCAGTGTTCCTGGAAAACATACATTTCCCCGCGGTATTGAGTGTGATCCGCCTTATTACTGGGGGTGGAGGTATCAACTGTTGATGAACCTCTTGAGAAATAATTGTGACCTCTGCTGCTGTGTCAACTATTGCTTTCACCATTACGTTCTCTACTTGAATCGGGATCCAGAACATGGACCCAGACCGTAATTGCCTAATAGTTATTTGTTCTTGTTCCTCCCTTTCCTGCTTATCGATGCCCTCGGGTGTGCAGGATTGGTCTACCTCATCCTACCTGGGAAAACAACTACTCTGCTCTTCAGAGAATCCTTCCTCTTCACCTACTTGCTGGAACCTTAAATGTACTCCCTCATGTTGATAGAAGTCATCTTCATCTTGCGACACTTGTACGTCACTTATGTTCTTTTCGTACGCCAGTGCTATCGTTCCAGGTGCACCTTCTGCAAATGTCTGATCAGGCGGCCAAACTTCCTGATGAATATCCAGTGCTGGTATTTGGAGGGTATAAGTTTTGAACCCTCGAGAAGGACTAGGTGTCTCGAGAAGGGCTTGGAGGTGGTGTAACCACGCTCTGCTGGTCTGGCAAGTCATGGGTCGAATCTAGGCCTCTTGAGCCGACCCATCTTTGTTTAAAGACTGATCCTCCTCCAGAAATGAAACATGATACTTATCGTTGGAACGCTCTTCCTGTTTACGGCCTTCGTCCTAGCCACTCCTAGATTGTTGGCAATCGCGAGCAAAATGACCCTCTTCCCCACATAGGTAACAATTATTACTCCTCCTAGGTGATGGGGTGCGTTGGCCCCGAGGCAATATGATGGCGTTTGTGAGACGCCTCAAACCCTCACATACCTCGTCCAATTTGTCACGAACCCCTGAGATTCCTGAGACGACTTCGTCTAGTTTTGCGTTCATGCCTGTCAATTTATCTAATTTTGTATCCATTCCCGCAAGAAATGGAGATCCTGATCCAGCATTTGTTTGCCGGAGATCCCCCCTTACCCTGGCCTGATAAACTATTATCCGGTGACGACTCTGGCAATTTTGAGGGTGTCCTTGTGTGGAGGTGGAAAGCCAAATTACTCCTGGCTGGTTGTTCATATCGGGAAGGCCTACCCACGGCATTTATCCGCACTGCTGGCCCTTGGGACCTCTGCTGCTGGGAACTAACTGAGGATGACCCTGCTGACCCGTGAATAGCAACAGAATTATGCTCAAATGTTTGAGCCCTATCAATGGCTTTTTCCATGGACGAATTATTAGCGTTGGAAATATACTCTGCTAAACGCTTATCTAACAAACCTTGGCCAAATCGCATGATTGCCATCTGCTCTTCCTCTCCCCGTTCCAGATGTTTGTAGGCTCGATGGGCCAAGTGCTAGACTCTATCAGCCCATTCTAAGATTTCCTCACCATTCTCCTGGTGGGCCTGAGAAAATTTAATTATTGCCACGTCTAAAGCCTCCCTATCTCCAAATCTCTTTACAAGTTTGTGCATCATGCGAGTATAATCAATTGATGGTTCCCGGTCTAGTATCCGGTTGTAAAAATCACTAGCTTTTCTCTTAAGACACCAACCCAAGTTTGTTAGAGAAGTCGTGCCACTCCAATCTTTTTCCGCTGCATACGATGTGAAACGGCGATAGAATGGAGTCCAATCAGATTTACCATCATAATCGAGTTCTCGAGGTGGTGGACGGAATGAATTATCCCTTCGACCATGACGATTCCACTGTCGAAGATACGTGGAGTCATCTGAATCAGAATCCTGAGAGCTAGTTGACACCTTCCAAACTGGATGATGATTGGAATGAGACGGACTCTTAGTGGAAATATGCCCCTGTCTCTGAAAACCAAAACTATGCAAACCATGAATATTACGAGGAGGAGACCTACGTCTGGTGCGACTGCGTGTAGCTGCGCCTCCAGACGGCGGAGGCATTCCCATCGGATGATGGCGAGCCTGAACGTCTCCTAGTGTTTGGTTCTGCCATTGTGATGGAGCCTGAGCCATGAGGTGGTGGTTCCGTGTCAAAAAATATGGCATTCAATAAAGGAGTCGTAATCTTAAGGTGAGATATATGATGGATGTTGTCTGCCGTGATAGTGCGTGTGTGTCTGCTAGAGTTGTTGTTGTTACTGCTAGAGTTGTTGTTGTTGTTACTGCTAGAGTTGTTGTTGTTGTTACTGCTAGAGTTGTTGTTATTACTGCTAGAGTTGTTGTTATTACTGCTAGAGTTCTTGTTATTACTGCTAGAGTTGATGTTGTTATTACTGCTAGAGTTGATGTTGTTATTACTGCTAGAGTTGTTGTTGTTACTGCTAGAGTTGTTGTTGTTGTTACTGCTAGAGTTGTTGTTGTTACTGCTAGAGTTGTTGTTGTTACTGCTAGAGTTGTTGTTGTTACTGCTAGAGTTGTTGTTGTTACTGCTAGAGTTGTTGTTGTTACTGCTAGAGTTGTTGTTGTTGTTACTGCTAGAGTTGTTGTTATTACTGCTAGAGTTGTTGTTATTACTGCTAGAGTTGTTGTTGTTGTTACTGCTAGAGTTGTTGTTGTTGTTACTGCTAGAGTTGTTGTTACTGCTAGAGTTGTTGTTGTTACTGCTAGAGTTGTTGTTATTACTGCTAGAGTTGTTGTAGTTACTGCTAGAGTTGTTGTTGTTATTACTGCTAGAGTTGTTGTTGTTACTGCTAGAGTTGTTGTTATTTCTGCTAGAGTTGTTGTTGTTGTTACTGCTAGAGTTGTTGTTGTTACTGCTAGAGTTGTTGTTGTTACTGCTAGAGTTGTTGTTGTTACTGCTAGAGTTGTTGTTGTTGTTACTGCTAGAGTTGTTGTTATTACTGCTAGAGTTGTTGTTGTTGTTACTGCTAGAGTTGTTGTTGTTACTGCTAGAGTTGTTGTTGTTACTGCTAGAGTTGTTGTTGTTACTGCTAGAGTTGTTGTTGTTACTGCTAGAGTTGTTGTTGTTCCTGCTAGAGTTGTTGTTGTTGTTACTGCTAGAGTTGTTGTTGTTGTTACTGCTAGAGTTGTTGTTGTTGTTACTGCTAGAGTTGTTGTTGTTACTGCTAGAGTTGTTGTTGTTCCTGCTAGAGTTGTTGTTGTTACTGCTAGAGTTGTTGTTGTTACTGCTAGAGTTGTTGTTGTTCCTGCTAGAGTTGTTGTTGTTGTTACTGCTAGAGTTGTTGTTGTTACTGCTAGAGTTGTTGTTGTTGTTACTGCTATAGTTGTTGTTGTTCCTGCTAGAGTTGTTGTTGTTGTTACTGCTAGAGTTGTTGTTGTTCCTGCTAGAGTTGTTGTTGTTGTTACTGCTAGAGTTGTTGTTGTTCCTGCTAGAGTTGTTGTTGTTACTGCTAGAGTTGTTATTGTAGTTGTTACTGCTAGAGTTGTTGTTGTTGTTACTGCTAGAGTTGTTGTTGTTGTTACTGCTAGAGTTGTTGTTATTACTGCTAGAGTTGTTGTTGTTGTTACTGCTAGAGTTGTTGTTGTTACTGCTAGAGTTGTTGTTGTTACTGCTAGAGTTGTTGTTGTTACTGCTATAGTTGTTGTTGTTACTGCTAGAGTTGTTGTTGTTACTGCTAGAGTTGTTGTTGTTACTGCTAGAGTTGTTGTTGTTACTGCTAGAGTTGTTGTTGTTGTTACTGCTATAGTTGTTGTTGTTCCTGCTAGAGTTGTTGTTGTTACTGCTAGAGTTGTTATTGTAGTTGTTACTGCTAGAGTTGTTGTTGTTGTTACTGCTAGAGTTGTTGTTGTTGTTACTACTAGAGTTGTTGTTGTTGTTACTGCTAGAGTTGTTGTTGTTACTGCTGGAGTTGTTATTGTTGTTGTTACTGCTAGAGTTGTTGTTGTTGTTACTGCTAGAGTTGTTGTTGTGTTTACTACTAGAGTTGTTCTTGTTGTTACTGCTAGAGTTGTTATTGTTGTTGTTACTGAACATAACATAAGAACATAAGAACAAAGGTAACTGCAGAAGGCCTATTGGCCCATACGAGGCAGCTCCTATTCTATAACCACCCAATCCCACTCATATACTTGTCCAACCCGTGCTTGAAACAATCGAGGGACCCCACCTCCACAATGTTACGCGGCAATTGGTTCCACAAATCAACAACCCTGTTACTGAACCAGTATTTACCCAAGTCTTTCCTAAATCTAAACTTATCCAATTTATATCCATTGTTTCGTGTTCTGTCCTGTGTTGATACTTTTAATACCCTATTAATATCCCCCCGGTTATGTCCATTCATCCACTTGTAAACCTCTATCATGTCACCCCTAACTCTTCGCCTTTCCAGTGAATGCAACTTAAGCTTTGTTAATCTTTCTTCATATGAAAGATTTCTAATTTGGGGAATTAACTTAGTCATCCTACGCTGGACACGTTCAAGTGAATTTATATCCATTCTATAATATGGCGACCAAAACTGAACTGCATAATCTAAATGGGGCCTAACTAGAGCAAGATATAGCTTGAGAACCACACCAGGTGTCTTGTTACTAACGCTGCGATTAATAAATCCAAGTGTCCGATTTGCCTTATTACGAACATTTATGCATTGATCCTTTTGTTTTAAATTCTTACTAATCATAACTCCCAGATCCCTTTCGCAATCCGACTTCGCAATCACAACACCATCTAGCTCGTATCTTGTAACTCTATCATCATTACCTAACCTCAGAACTTTACATTTATCAGCATTAAACTGCATCTGCCAATCCTTTGACCATTTCAAAACCCTCAAAACTACTGCTAGAGTTGTTGTTGTTACTGCTAGAGTTGTTGTTGTTGTTACTACTAGAGTTGTTGTTATTACTGCTAGAGTTGTTGTTATTACTGCTAGAGTTGTTGTTGTTGTTACTACTAGAGTTGTTGTTGTTGTTACTGCTAGAGTTGTTGTTGTTACTGCTAGAGTTGTTGTTACTGCTGGAGTTGTTATTGTTGTTGTTACTGCTAGAGTTGTTGTTGTTGTTACTGCTAGAGTTGTTGTTGTTGTTACTACTAGAGTTGTTGTTGTTGTTACTGCTAGAGTTGATGTTGTTACTGCTAGAGTTGTTGTTGTTATTACTGCTAGAGTTGTTGTTATTACTGCTAGAGTTGTTGTTGTGTTTGCTACTAGAGTTGTTGTTGCTGTTACTGCTAGAGTTGTTGTTATTATTGCTAGAGTTGTTGTTGTTGTTACTGCTAGAGTTGTTATTGTTGTTGTTACTGCTAGAGTTGTTGTTGTTGTTACTGCTAGAGTTGTTGTTGTTGTTACTGCTAGAGTTGTTGTTATTATTGCTAGAGTTGTTGTTGTTGTTACTGCTAGAGTTGTTGTTATTATTGCTAGAGTTGTTGTTGTTGTTACTACTAGAGTTGTTGTTGTTGTTGTTACTGCTAGAGTTGTTATTGTTGTTGTTACTGCTAGAGTTGTTGTTGTTGTTACTACTAGAGTTGTTGTTGTTGTTACTGCTAGAGTTGTTGTTATTATTGCTAGAGTTGTTGTTGTTGTTACTGCTAGAGTTGTTGTTGTGTTTACTACTAGAGTTGTTGTTATTACTGCTAGAGTTGTTGTTTTTATTACTGCTAGAGTTGTTGTTGTTGTTACTGCTAGAGTTGTTGTTGTTGTTACTACTAGAGTTGTTGTTGTTGTTAATACTAGAGTTGTTGTTGTTGTTACTACTAGAGTTGTTGTTGTTACTGCCAGAGTTGTTGTTGTTGTTACTGCTAGAGTTGTTAAGAACATAAGAACATAAGAACAAAGGTAACTGCAGAAGGCCTATTGGCCCATACGAGGCAGCTCCTATCTATAACCACCCAATCCCACTCATATACATGTCCAACCCGCGCTTGAAACAATCGAAGGATCCCACCTCCATCATGTTACGCGGTAATTGGTTCCACAAATCAACAACCCTGTTACCGAACCAGTATTTATCCAAGTCTTTCCTAAATCTAAACTTATGCAATTTATACCCATTGTTTCGTGTTCTGTCTTGAGTTGATACTTTTAATACCCTATTAATATCCCCTTTGTTATGTCCATTCATCCACTTGTAAACTTCTATCATGTCACCCCTAACTCTTCCTCTTTCCAGTGAATGCAATTTAAGCTTTATTAATCTTTCTTCATATTAAAGACTTCTAATTTGGGGAATTAACTTTGTCATCCTTCGCTGGACACGTTCAAGTGAATTTATATCCATTCTATAGTACGGCGACCATAACTGAACTGCATAATCTAAATGGGGCCTAACCAGAGCAAGATATAGCTGAAGAACCACACCAGGTGTCTTGTTACTAACATAAGAACATAAGAACATAAGAACAAAGGTAACTGCAGAAGGCCTATTGGCCCATTCGAGGCAGCTCCTATTCTATAACCACCCAATCCCACTCATATACTTGTCCAACCCGCGCTTGAAACAATCGAGGGACCCCACCTCCACCACGTTACGCGGCAATTGGTTCCACAAATCAACAACCCTGTTACTGAACCAGTATTTACCCAAGTCTTTTCTAAATCTAAACTTATCCAATTTATACCCATTATTTCGTGTTCTGTCCTGTGTTGATATTTTTAATACCCTATTAATATCCCCCTTGTTATGTCCATTCACCCACTTGTAAACCTCTATCATGTCGCCCCTAACTCTTCGCCTTTCCAGTGAATGCAACTTAAGCTTTGTTAATCTTTCTTCATATGAAAGATTTCTAATTTGGGGAATTAACTTAGTCATCCTACGCTGGACACGTTCAAGTGAATTTATATCCATTCTATAATATGGCGACCAAAACTGAACTGCATAATCTAAATGGGGCCTAACTAGAGCAAGATATAGCTTGAGAACCACACCAGGTGTCTTGTTACTAACGCTGCGATTAATAAATCCAAGTGTCCGATTTGCCTTATTACGAACATTTATGCATTGATCCTTTTGTTTTAAATTCTTACTAATCATAACTCCCAGATCCCTTTCGCAATCCGACTTCGCAATCACAACACCATCTAGCTCGTATCTTGTAACTCTATCATCATTACCTAACCTCAGAACTTTACATTTATCAGCATTAAACTGCATCTGCCAATCCTTTGACCATTTCAAAACCCTATCTAGATCAACTTGAAGTGATAGTGAGTCCTCCTCCGAATTAATTTCCCTACCGATTTTCGTATCATCGGCAAATTTGCAAATGTTGCTACTCAAACCTGAATCTAAATCATTTATATATATTATAAACAACAGAGGTCCCAGGACAGAGCCTTGAGGCACTCCGCTTACAACATTTTCCCACTCTGACTTGATTCCATTTATACTAACTCTCTGTTTCCTTTGGTATAGCCATGCCCTAATCCAGCTTAATATAGCACCCCCAATACCATGAGACTCTATCTTTTTAATCAGTCTTTCATGTGGCACTGTATCAAAAGCTTTGCTAAAGTCAAGGTATACAACATCGCAATCCTTACCACTATCAACTGCCTCAACAATGCTAGAATAAAAAGATAACAAATTTGTTAAACATGAACGGCCATTTATAAAACCATGTTGAGACTCAATTATTAATTTATGTTTTTCAAGATGAAGACGAATTTTATTTGCTATTATAGATTCGAGTAACTTTCCCACAATAGACGTTAGGCTAATTGGTCGATAGTTAGACGCAAGTGATCTATCTCCTTTCTTAAAAACTGGTATCACATTAGCAACTTTCCAAAACTCTGGCACTCTGCCTGACTCTATTGATTTATTAAATATGGTTGACAGTGGGTCACAAAGCTCCTCTTTGCATTCTTTAAGCACCCTGGCAAACACTTCATCCGGCCCTGGGGATTTGTTTGGTTTGAGTTTTACTATTTGTTTAAGAACATCCTCCCTGGTAACTGCTAAACTCGTCAACCTGTCCTCGTCCCCACCCACATAGACTTGTTCAGCTGAAGGCATATTGTTAAGTTCCTCTTTAGTAAATACAGATACAAAATATTTATTAAAAATACTACTCATCTCTTCATCATTATCTGTTATTTGACCTGTATCAGTTTTTAATGGACCTATCCTTTCCCTAGTCTTAGTACGATATAACTGAAAAAACCCTTTAGGATTTGTCTTTGCTTGCCCTGCTATGCGAACTTCATAGTTTCTTTTTGCTTTCCTTATCTCTTTTTTAACATTTCTAACCAGTTGTACGAATTCCTGTTCTAAAGTGACCTCCCCATTTTTAATCCTTTTGTACCAAGCTCTCTTTTTACCTATAAGGTTCTTCAAATTCTTTGTTATCCACTTTGGGTCATTAGTATTCGATCTATTCAATTTGTATGGTATACTACGTTCCTGTGCTTTGTTTAGAATATTCTTAAATAAGTTATATATTGAATCCACATCGAAATCCCCATTTAAGTCACCTATCGCTGGGTTCATGTCTCGCTCCAAGACCGGCCCACACCCCATACCCAAGACTTTCCAATCAATTTGACCCAAAAAATTTCTTAGGCTATTAAAATCACCTTTTCGAAAATCTGGCACTTTAACAGAATTTTCTCCTACTGGTCTATTCCATTCTATGCTAAATCTGATTTCTTTGTGATCACTGTTCCCTAGCTCACTGCCTGTTTCGATGTCATTAATTTGCGTTTCCCTGTTAGTTAACACTAAATCTAAAATATTATTTTCCCGTGTTGGTTCCTTAATGTGTTGCGTAAGAAAGCAATCGTCAATTAATTCTAGAAAATCTTCTGCTTCACTATTCCCTGTTTTGTTCAACCAGTTTATTCCGCTAAAATTAAAGTCACCCATGACATAAATACTGTAAGATCTAGATGCTCTAGATATTTCATCCCATAGGTGCTTTGCTTCCATTCTGTCTAAATTTGGTGGCCTATATATTACTCCTATTATAATATTATTAGCTTTTTCGTTTAATTCTATCCAAATAGTTTCTGTGTGTGGCTCTGTTTTGATTCCCTCTTTGAGACTACATTTCAAATTGTCCCTAACATATATGGCTACTCCACCTCCTCGTCTAATATATCTATCTGTGTGAAATAGTTTAAATCCGTATATTTGATATTCAGCTAATAGTTCTCTATTTTCTACATTCATCCACGTTTCGGTAAGTGCAATAATATCTATTTTTTCTGTGCAGACAAGAGCATTTAATTCGTTAATTTTATTTCTTAGACTTCTACTGTTAGTGTAATATACCCTAAGTGAATTGTTATTTTGCGGACCTTCTCTTTCCCTGATCGTTTTGCCAATTCCTTTCTCCCACAAACACATACTTTTATTACCTCCTTCCTCCAAATCAATTCCCATACCTCTATCTACTAACAGTTTAAACCCAAACAAACACCTCTAACCACTTCTTCCAACGAGTTCGCAACAGCAACAACCCCAGCTCTCGATAGATGCACCCCATCACGAGCATACATTTCATTTCTTCCATAGAAGTGTTCCCAGTTGTCTATGAAAGATATTGCATTTGATTTGCAATATCTTTCCAGCCGGCAATTGACACCAAGTGCCCTCGATATCCATTCATTTCCCACTCCCTTGGAAGAATGCCACATATGATCGGGATTCCTCCCTTGCTCCTAACTAACTCTATGGCTGTTTTATACCTCTGAATCAGTTCCTCACTCCTGACTCGACCAACATCATTTCCTCCCACGCTAATGCAAATAATGGGATTGTTCCCATTACCAGCCATAATATCATTCATGTTGTTTATAATATCACCAATGCCAGCTCCGGGATAGCAAACCCTTAACCTGTTCCCCCTATCTCTAGCACAAAACGCTCTATCCAAATACCTTATCTGGGAATCTCCCACAACTAATGTTTGCTTAGGTACCTTTACTTTCTGAGGGGCCTGCGCTTCCTTTCTCTTCGTTGCTTTCCCTTTTGCGCGATCCGCAGTCTCACCACAGCACTCGTCCTCCAAAACGTCAAATGAATTAGAAGTTGCTATGGCGTTTGAAGGCGGCTTTATCAAAGTCTTCTTAAGGCCCCTGTCTTTCGCAACTCTCCAAGACGAGGTCCCTTTACTACTGGTCTCCTCCTTCGTTACTTCTCGTTGTTCTTTCAGCTGACGCACCTCCTCCCGCAGAGAGTCCAACTCTGTCCTCAGGGCTCCCACTAGAGTCACCAGGTCCTTCACTACAACTTCCATATTGCTATGATAATAACACTTCGATTAATAAATCCTAGTGTCCTATTCGCCTTATTACGAACATTCATGCATTGATCCTTTTGTTTTAAATTCTTACTAATCACAACTCCCAGACCCCTTTCGCAATCCGACTTCGCAATCTCAACACCATCTAGCTCGTATCTTGTAACCCTATCATCATTACCTAGCCTCAAAACTTTACATTTATTAGCATTAAACTGCATCTGCCAGTCTTTTGATCATTTTAAAACCCTATTTAGATCAACTTAAAGTGATAGCGAGTCTTCTTTCGTGTTGATTTCCTTACCGATTTTTGTATCATCTGCAAATTTGCAGATGTTGCTACTCAAACCTGAATCTAAATCATTTATATATATTATAAACAACAGAGGTCCCAGGACAGAGCCCTGAGGTACTCCACTAACAACATTGTCCCACTCTGACTTAACCCCATTTATACTAACTCTCTGTTTCCTTTGGAATAGCCATGCCCTAATCCAACTTAATATAGCACCCCCAATACCATGAGCTTCTATTTTTTTAATTAGTCTTTCATGTGGCACTATCAAAAGCTTTGCTAAAGTCAAGGTACACAACATCACAATCCTTACCACTATCAACTGCCTCAACTATGCTGGAATAAAAAGTTAGCAAATTTGTTAAACATGAACGGCCATTTGTAAAACCATGTTGCGACTCATTTATTAATTTATGTTTTTCAAGATGGAGACGAATTGTATTTGCAATTATTGATTCAAGTAACTTTCCCACAATAGACGTTAGGCTAATTGGCCGATAGTTTGACGCAAGTGATCTATCTCCTTTCTTAAAAATTGGTACCACATTAGCTACCTTCCATGACTCTGGCACTCTGCCTAACTCTATTGATTTAATAAATATGGTAGACAGCGGCTCGGAAAGCTCCTCTTTGCATTCTTTAAGCACCCTGGCAAACACTTCATCCGGCCCTGGGGATTTGTTTGGTTTTAGTTTTACTAATTGTTTAATTACATCCTCCCTGGTAACTGCTAAACTAGTCAACCTGTCCTCATCCCCACCCACATAGACTTGTTCGGCTGAAGGCATATTGTTAAGTT
Source organism: Procambarus clarkii (assembly GCF_040958095.1). Lineage (NCBI taxonomy): Eukaryota > Metazoa > Arthropoda > Malacostraca > Decapoda > Cambaridae > Procambarus > Procambarus clarkii. The sequence continues at coordinate 3,861,187 of NC_091152.1, forward strand.
CTTCTTTAGTAAATACAGATATAAAATATTTGTTAAAAATACTACTCATCTCCTTGTCATTATCCGTTATTTGACCTGCCTCAGATTTTAATGGACCTATCCTTTCCCTAGTCTTAGTTCGATATAACTGAAAAAACCCTTTAGGATTTGACTTTGCTCGCTCTGCTATGCGAACTTCATAGTTTCTTTTTGCTTTCCTAATCTCTTTTTTAACATTTCTAACCAGTTGTATGAATTCCTGTTCTAAACTGACTTCCCCATTCTTAATCCTTTTGTACCAAGCTCTCTTTTTACCCATAAGGTTCTTTAAATTATCCGTCATCCACTTTGGGTCATTAGTATTCGATCTATTCAATTTGTATGGTATACTACGTTCCTGTGCTTTGTTTAGAATATTCTTAAATAAGTTATATATTAAATCCACATCAAAATCCCCTTTTATGTCACCTGTCGCTGGGTTCATGTCTCGCTCCAGGATCGGCCCACACCCCATACCCAAGAGTTTCCAATCTATTTGACCCCAAAAATTTCTTAGGCTATTAAAATCAGCTTTTCGAAAATCTGGCACTTTAACAGAATTTTCTCTGTGACGATAATCTCCTGCAAGAGAGATTGAGCCTGCTCTTCCCTCCAAACTACGTCTCAGAAACACCTAATATAGAAGATATATCCAACAAGTACAACAACAAGTCTTGCCAGGGAGCAAAACGTATCCAACACCGGGACACCTGCTCCACCTCCGCCACTCAAACCGGCAAACTGCTTGTCCCTCGCCTGCCCCTCGCTGATTAGCTGGCGCCTGTCACACCTGCTCCTCCACCCGCCACACGAGCTGATGTCTGAGCCACCGCGACGTGAGGAGGGCTGAATATCTAGTGCTTTCCGCAAGTTAACATGTCTCATTGGTAGACTAAGCCTTGGCTTACGTGTACTAAGGGAGGTGGCAGCTTGAAGCCAATATTCCTGCACTAATATAAATTATTTTGCTATTACTCACTTGTATTAACGTAACTTTTCATTTGCCAGTGATTATTCTTATTATTTTGTTTGATTGATTTATGTTACAATTTTTATGTCCAATTTTATTCATGTTTTGCTTTTCTAACGTAATTAAAATTTCATTGTTAAATTTACTTGTGTTTTGTGTGTTTTCCCATTACCTTACCACAGACGAAAGTTCCAGTTTTTTTTCTTTTGCGTGACGAGGCCATACCCCTAGCTTTTGAAACAGCCGAACACCAACGCGTTACCGTCACATCTCCTACAGGTCTATTCCATTCTATGCTAAATCTGATTTCTTTGTGATCACTGTTCCCTAGCTCACTCCCTATTTCGATGTCATTAATTTGTGTTTCCCTGTTAGTTAACACTAAATCTAAAATATTATTTTCCCGCGTTGGTTCCTTAATGTGTTGCGTAAGAAAGCAATCGTCAATTAATTCTAGATAATCTTCTGCTTCACTATTCCCTGTTTTGTTCACCCAGTTTATTCCACTAAAATTAAAGTCACCCATGACATAAATACTGTTAGATCTAGATGCTCTAGATATTTCATCCCATAGATGCTGTGCTTCCATTCTGTCTAAATTTGGTGGCCTATATATAACTCCTATTATAATATTATTTGCTTTTTCGTTTAATTCTATCCAAATAGTTTGTGTGTGTGGTTCAGTATTGATTCCCTCTTTGAGACTACATTGTTGTTGTTGTTGTTACTGCTAGAGTTGTTGTTATTACTGCTAGAGTTGTTGTTGTTGTTGTTTCTGCTAGAGTTGTTGTTGTTGTTACTGCTAGAGTTGTTGTTGTTACTGCTAGAGTTGTTGTTGTTACTGCTAGAGTTGTTGTTATTACTGCTAGAGTTGTTGTTGTTGTTGTTACTGCTAGAGTTGTTGTTATTACTGCTAGAGTTGTTGTTGTTGTTACTGCTAGAGTTGTTGTTGTTACTGGTAGAGTTGTTGTTATTACTGCTAGAGTTGTTGTTGTTACTGCTAGAGTTGTTGTTATTACTGGTAGAGTTGTTGTTATTACTGCTAGAGTTGTTGTTGTTGTTACTGCTAGAGTTGTTGTTATTACTGCTAGAGTTGTTGTTGTTGTTACTGCTAGAGTTGTTGTTGTTACTGCTAGAGTTGTTGTTATTACTGCTAGAGTTGTTGTTGTTGTTACTGCTAGAGTTGTTGTTGTTACTGCTAGAGTTGTTGTTGTTACTGCTAGAGTTGTTGTTGTTACTGCTAGAGTTGTTGTTGTTGTTACTGCTAGAGTTGTTGTTACTGCTAGAGTTGTTGTTGTTACTGCTAGAGTTGTTGTTATTACTGCTAGAGTTGTTGTTGTTACTGCTAGAGTTGTTGTATTTGTTACTGCTAGAGTTGTTGTTGTTATTACTGCTAGAGTTGTTGTTGTTACTGCTAGAGTTATTGTTATTACTGCTAGAGTTGTTGTTGTTGTTACTGCTAGAGTTGTTGTTGTTGTTACTGCTAGAGTTGTTGTTGTTGTTACTGCTAGAGTTGTTGTTACTACTAGAGTTGTTGTTGTTGTTACTGCTAGAATTGTTGTTGTTGTTACTGCTAGAGTTGTTGTTGTTACTGCTAGAGTTGTTGTTATTACTGCTAGAGTTGTGTTTGTTGTTACTGCTAGAGTTGTTGTTGTTGTTGTTACTGCTAGAGTTGTTGTTATTACTGCTAGAGTTGTTGTTGTTGTTACTGCTAGAGTTGTTGTTGTTGTTGTTACTGCTAGAGTTGTTGTTGTTACTGCTAGAGTTGTTGTTGTTGTTACTGGTAGAGTTGTTGTTGTTACTGCTAGAGTTGTTGTTGTTACTGCTAGAGTTGTTGTTATTACTGCTAGAGTTGTTGTTGTTGTTGTTACTGCTAGAGTTGTTGTTATTACTGCTAGAGTTGTTGTTGTTACTGCTAGAGTTGTTGTTGTTGTTACTGCTAGAGTTGTTGTTGTTATTACTGCTAGAGTTGTTGTTGTTACTGC
>NC_091152.1:3866659-3904159 GCF_040958095.1 Procambarus clarkii
AGACTGAGGAGAGAAACAGAGAGACAGTATGAAAATGACATAGCGAGTAAAGCTAAGACCAACCCAAAACTGCTCCACAGCCACATCAGGAGGAAAACAGCAGTGAAGGAACAAGTGATAAAAATGAGAAAAGGGGAGAACAGATACACAGAGAATGATAAGGAGGTGTGTGAAGAACTCAACAGGAGATTCCGGGAGGTCTTCACAGAAGAACAAGGAGAGGTCCCTGCACTAAATGAGGCAAACCAAGCGACCTTGGAGGAATTTGACCTCACCAGTGATGAGGTCAAAAGGAATCTGTTGGAACTGAATGTGACAAAGGCTGTTGGGCCTGACGGAATCTCACTGTGGATACTAAAAGAAGGTGCAGAGGCACTAAGTGTGCCACTATGGTGTATAACAGGTCATTGGAAACAGGGGACCTACCGGAAAGTTGGAAGACAGCTAATGTAGTCCCAATATACAAACAATGGTGACAGACAAGAGGCACTGAACTACAGACCAGTTTCCCTAACTTGTATACCATGCAAGGTGATGGACAAGATCGTGAGGAAAAGGCTCGTAGAGCATCTGGAGGGAAATAGTTTTGTGACACACCGCCAACATGGGTTCAGAGATGGTAAATCATGCCTCACAGGTTTAATAGAATTCTATGACCAAGCTACAAAAATTAGGCAAGAAGGAGAAGGATGGGCAGACTGCATTTTCTTGGATTGTCAGAAAGACTGACACTGTACCCCATAAAAGGTTATTACAAAAGTTGGAGCAACTGGCAGGAGTAAAAGGTAAGGTGCTCCAGTGGATAAGGGAGTATCTAAGCAACAGGAAACAGCGAGTAACTGTCAGGGAGAGAGACATCAGAATGGCGAGATACCACCAGCGGAGTCCCACAGGGCTCTGTACTTGGACCCATCCAGTTTCTAATGTATGTAAATGATCTTCCAGTGGGTATAGACTCATTCCTCTCAATGTTTGCTGATGATGTAAAAATTATGAGAAGAATCAATACAGATGAAGATAGACAGAGACTACAGAAGGCTGAACACAAGCTTCCCTCTGGGAGGTGAAATCCTGCAAGAGTCAAATAGAGAGAAAGATCTAGGGGTTGATATCACACCGAACCTGTCCCCAGAGGCCCACATCAAAAAGATATCTTCAGCGGCATATGCTTGACTGGCCAACATAATAACTACCTTTAGAATCTTGTGTTAGGAATAGTTCAGGACCTTGTGTACCACTAAAGTCAGACCAATCCTGGAGTATGCAGCTCCAGCCTGGAGTTCATACCAAGTAAAACACAAGACAATGTTAGAGAATATTCAGAGGTATGCCACCAGACTAGTCCCAGAACTGAAAGGTATGAGCTACGAGGAAAGGCTGAAGGAGCTGAACCTCACATCCTTGGAAAACAGAAGAGTAAGGGAAGACATGATAACCAGTTACAAAATTATCAGGGAAATTGACAAACTCTTTAGCACGGGTGGAACACGAACAATGGGAAGACTATTAAGCGTGTAAGAGTGGATTACGTATCAGAGTGACACTGTAGAGTCACCGGTCAGGTACCAGAGGTGGCTCACTTGCTGCCAGGTAAACAACGGCCTTTAGAAACCTGTGTAAGGAATCTTTCAGAACTTTGTATACCACATATGTCAGACCAATCCTGGAGTATGCGGCTCCAGCATGGAGTCCATATCTAGTCAAGCATAAGACTAAACTGGAAAAGGTTCAAAGGTTTACCACCAGACTAGTACCCGAGCTGAGGGGTATGAGCTACGAGGAGAGACTACGGGAATTAAACCTCACGTCACTGGGAGACAGAAGAGTTAGAGGGGACATGATCACCACATACAAGATTCTCAGAGGAATTGATAGGGTAGATAAAGACAGATTATTTAACACATGGGGCATACGCACTAGGGGACACAGGTGGAAATTGAATGGCCAAATGAGCCATAGAGACGTTAAAAAGAATTTTTCAGTGTCAGAGTAGTAGACAAATGGAATGCACTAGGAAGTGATGTGGTGGAGGCTGACTCCATACACAGCTTCAAGTGTAGATATGATAGGGCCCAGTAGACTCAGGAACCTGTACATTAGTTGATTGACAGTTGAGGGGCGGGACCAAAGAGCCAGAGCTCAACCCCAGCAAGCAGAACTAGGTAAGTACAACTAGGTAAGTACACACCACAGCGCTGCCAAGCGTATCTGCAGTTTATACACAACTCTCTACCTGCTATTAATACTATGCTACCTTTTTTTGTTTTGTTTTGCTCACTAAGGTGACAAGGAATATACATTTGGCAAGAAATCTCAGCTCGGACTGTATGACCTTTAACACTGACGCACTGCCCTGGAGCAGAGAGGCCTGGCTCCTTGTGCCCCATCTCTTAGCAGAGATCCTACACGCATGCATGTATACATGGTGTTTAAATTATTACTACTGACCCTGCGTTATGATTGGAGTCCCTTGTTCTGTGTGAGTGATGTGCGACTCTGTGGTGCGCGGTGTGTGCAGCTGTGAACCTGCCCAGGCAACACTCGAGGCATGGCGACTGCTGCCTTAGGGACGGCAGGTGCTGCCTCCATGGCCTCACACCAGACTGCTAGTACATCATGTGGTACACAAGAGGAAGATACAAGCATGGTATATCTCACCGTGGAGCCACATAGTGGTCACCAGGAGCCCAAGAGCGACGAATATCCTTACATTTGGACAAGTGTTGGGATCCGGAAAAAGACACGAGGAAGCAACGGTTTAATAAATCACAACCATGTGAAGGAAAGAATCAACCTGATCACCACCAAGGTCAGCCAAAGAACACCTTGGTGGTGGACATGTGTTGACAAAGGGACATGTAAACCATGTCCGTGTGGGCATTACGGAAGAGATGGTGCAATATTTCTGTACTCATGAGCTTGTTGGTATAACAATGAGAAAACCTTCACCGCCTGCTCGTACCCACAGGACACCCGTCATCATCTCTGGCCTGGACCTCTACCAGGATCACACACTGGTGGAACACCATGATCACATCATCAATACGAAAAGAACAACTGGCAGAGAGACTATTCTCCCCTACTGGACCAGCGACGAGGCTCCACCGGACTAATTTACTGTCCCGAGTGCTTTTTGGCAACTACCTGTGGTGTTTGTGTGTTACTTAGGAAGTCTTGGTTGTAGGGTTGATGTAAAGTCATGACTTGGTTACTGACTTTAATACTTAATATGATTACATGACTAGTAGCTACCAAGATTGGCGGGCGTCCTGTACGCTCTTGTTTTCCTTCCTTCTCTCTCTGGCGTCCCAGCCGCCGCACATAGAAAACGGATGGTACCATTTTCTGTGAACATGACATCCCTCCTTTTCTTTAAAAAGAATGAATACAGGATGTCTACCATGCTTGTAGCACAAAGCAAAGTTATTGACACAAAGTAAGTTATTAACATATCAAGAGATACTGCATACATTTAACATTAATTAAGCACACAAAGAATTTAAACAACTTAATCTTTTCCACAAAGGATTTCAATGTTAAAAATACATATGCAATGTTAAACAAACATGAAAGAAACTGTAATACAAAGTTACAAAATATTGAATGAGATATCTGCATTATTCAAACAATATTAAATTTAGTTTAGCACAATAAGTAAATACTTTTCATTACATAGGAACACAATTAATCATCAAATCGTGTAGGGCGTTTAACATGACGTTTAGGACGAGAGTCCTTAAATGTAATAAAATCCCTTGATGAATTGTTTGTCGGGTTATAACTATTTTTTTCTTTTTCTTTTGCACGACTTTGCACTTCATCATTTTCTACACTAGTTGGAATCACTTTGAAATAGGCCATATTACGTGTTATACTATGATCTCTATTACTAGCTGTTACCATAGTTCCTTTTACACTAATCACTTTATATGGTTTTGTATCATACGGCATATCTAACTTTCCCTCTTTTTTCTTTTTAACGAGAACAGTGTCTCCAACCTTTATGAACTGTTCCTTTGCACGTTGATCATGAGCAATTTTCATTTTGCCCTTGGCTAGTGCATCCTTCTGAGCGAGACGTTTATCCGTTACCTCGGCTGGCATGACGGGTAGTGCGATTCTCATAGGACGTCCAAATAAAAGTTCGCCAGGCGACTTGCCCAGTGTTCCATGTGGTGTTGCACGGTAGTTCCTGAGAAAAGCATACATAGCTTGTTTCCAGGATCGTCCTTCGGCATGAGCACAGCGTACCGCTTTCATGAGAGGTTGCATGAATCTCTCAACTTCTCCATTTGCTTGGGGATGTAGTGGCATCACACGGCGGTGTTTGAATCCAATATGCTCAGAAAAGTTGACGAAGTCTTGTCCATTGAATGGCGGTCCATTGTCTGTCTTGACAACTTCAGGAATGCCAAAGTTTGAAAAGATCTTGTCAAGTTTCGGGATGACGGCCTTTGCAGATGTGGAATTGATGATTTCTACTTCTGGATAACGTGAGTGATCATCAATGACTACCATCAAGTACTCTCCAGTTGGTAGTGGTCCGCAGAAGTCCATCGATACTTCCGTCCATGGTGCAGCAGGTAGTGGTGAAGGTTGTAGAGGTGTTGGTCTTGAAGTATCCACTGCAGCTTGGCAAGGGACACAGGCATCATGCATATCCTTTGCTTGACGATCAATGCCAGGAAACCACACCTTTTCTCGTAGCAGCTGTTTCGTCCTAACAAGACCTTGGTGTCCTTGATGTGCAAGCTTCAGAGCACGTTGCTGGAGAACAGCTGGAATCACGATACGAGTACCTCGCAGCACAGTGTCGCGTTGTTGCGTAACACTTAATTCTGTCTGGATGCGTTCAAGTGCTTTGAATGCATCTTGGTCAACTCCTGAGGGTGGGATGCGTGGAAACTTTTTCTTAGTCAATGCATCCACTGTTGCTTGCAGAGTTGGGTCCTCTAGGGTTGCAGTACGGATTTCATCAAGAGTAAGAGCCTTAGGGACTGCATCACAGGTTACAGAGTGTACATATTCCTCGGCAACTTGCTGATGCTTGGTGATGGTGAAACTGTTGGCAGGATGTCGACTGATGTAATCAGCGGGATTGCCTGCACCCGGCTTGTATTTCACCGTAAAGTTGTATGGTTGCAGACGAAGAGCCCATCTCTCAATGCGAGCTGGTGGTTTGGACTTTGGATTATTGAAGATGGTCTCCAACGGTTTGTGGTCAGTGACCATCGTGGTGAAGGGCGCACCAAGCAGATACACATTGAAGTGTTCACAGCCCCATACAAGAGTAAGAGCTTCCTTCTCCGTCTGACTGTATCGTTGCTCAACATCTGTGAGAGAACGGCTGGCGTAGGCAATTACTACTCTGGAATCTGGTTGACCAGGTTTGTGTTCGGCTAAAACAGCACCTAATCCAACAGGACTAGCATCCACCGTTAATTCAGTGTCCATTGATGGATCAAAGTATGCAGCAGTCGCATTCTCTACTAGTGCATCTTTCACAGCATCAAATGCATTTTGCTCGATATCGCTCCAGTACCATGATGCGTTTTTCTTCAGGAGCTCACGTAGAGGCTTCGTAATGGTAGCAAAATCTGGAATGAAGCGAGAACAGTAGTTTGCCATTCCCAGAAAACTATGTACTTCAGTGGACGTTGAAGGAGGTGCAGCATTCTTGATATCTGCAACTTTCTTAGGATCTGGAGACAGACCTTTGTCACTAAGTACATGTCCAAAGAATTCAATTTTATGTTGATTGAACTCACACTTTGCTCGGCTTAGCGTCAAATTCTTTTCTCGTAAGCGTTGCAATGTTGCACGAAGAGCTTTGTCGTGTTCAGCTTGGGTACGGCCATAAACAATGATGTCATCAGACATGTTGTCAGCATTAGGTATATCTTGCAATACCTGGCTGATGGTGTGCTGGAATACCTCGGCAGCACTGTTAATACCAAAACTCAGGCGCTTGTACCTATACAGACCTCGATGTGTCGTAAACGTTGTGATGAAGCGACTCTCATCATCAAGTTCAAGCTGATGATAGCCCTTGTTTAAATCTAACTTGCTGAATACAGTTGCACCATTCAAGCGGTAGATCATATCATCTACAGTGGGTGTAGGATGGCGTTCACGCATTATTGCCTTGTTGGGAACACGCATGTCCACACAAATGCGTATCTCATCTGGATTCTTCGGCTTTGGTGGAGTGACAATTGGGCTTACCCATGGTGTTGGGCCTGTTACTGGTTCAATGATATCTAGTTCCATCAGCCTATCCAGTTCGGCATCGACTTTCTTGCGAGTATGGAATGGTTGTCGGCGATGTGGTTGGGCAACTGGAATTACATCTGGGTTGATATGCAGATGTACTTTGCTATCAGTATAACAACCTATGGATTTAAATCGATCAGAAAATTCAGCAACAATACCATCAACATTGTTTGCAGATTCCACTGCTACAGCATTAGAAAGCTGAAGTAGCCCCAATTTGGTTGAAGTCTTGTAACTGAGTAAAGACTCCTTTGCATTCCTAACAACATGGAATGTAGTAATGAGCATTGCATTCTTTGACTTAATCTCTGCAGTTAAAGTTCCAATCACTGGCAAGGCTACCTTTGAAGCATAGGCAGTGGCTTTGCCATTATAGTTCTCAAGCTTTGGGAACTGTTTTTTAAATTTCTCATAGTGGCACTCAGCAATGGTGTCAATGTTTGATCCAGTGTCAATGAGAACCTTGAGACAAATACCAGCAATGTATACACATGTCTCTGGGTTGTTTGGAAGATCATTCCATTCTGTGATTGCTTGTACTCCATAAGTATAATCACATTCACTGTCATCTGAGACTGGTTGTAATGAAATGTTGTCTTGTATATTATTAACATTCTGGATATGAGGTGCAATATTGTGTTTACCACCTCGACCCCTATGACCTGATCCTTGTACAGTGCTTTTATTCATTAACTGTGGTTTCTTAAGTGCAGAACGACACATAGCACCAAAATGACCTAGTTTTCCACACTCATAGCACTTCTTACCTTGAGCAGGACAAACATTATCTTGGTGTGGGTAGTCTCCTCCACAATTGTAACATTTATTGTTGACACCCTCTGATGTGGGTCGTTGTGACTGCTTGAGCCTTGTTCCTTGACCCCAGTTGTGACGTGGTTCTCGGCTAAATTTACTGTTAGGTTTGCCATGATATCTTCTTTGATCACGGTGTCCTCCCTGAACCTTACGTATCTCATCACTGTTAGTAACAGTGGCAGAACTGTTGTTGGCACTGCACTCCATGACACGAGCATCACGTGCAGCATCTTCCATTCGACGAGCCATATCCAGTATCTTGGTAAGAGAACTGTCATCATCAACAAGTTCTAGAGCTCTTCGACGAAGACGTGTAGATGTGCATGATTCAATTATTTGCTGTTTGATTTCTTTGTCAACATCAGCAAACTCACAATGGGCTGCTAAACCCTGCAGACGTGTGTGGTATTGATCCACAGTTTCATTAGGGAGTTGTTTTGCTCTCCTGAAATGCATAATTTCCATAGCAGTATTTTGCCTTGGTTTGAAATGCTCTGTTAGTTTGGCTTTGGCAGTGTCATAATCTTTGGCACCACCAGTGTCTTTCAGTGTGTCAAAGATGTCACAAACTCTATCACCTGCATAATGAAGTAGAAAGGCACGCTTTCTTTCAGCACTTTTGATGTCAGAAACTATCAACAAATTTTCAAACTTTTTAAGCCATTTGACCCACCTCTGTGACAGGTTTGTCTGGTCACAGTCAGGATCAAATGCAGGAAACTGAGGTATATTTGCCATTTTTACTGAATAAATGTAACTTATCACTTAAATGTTCCTCAGAATATTAAACACTTACTGCACTGTATATGTTAGTCAAGAATTCACTGTAATTACTTTAATTTTGCAAAGCACACAAGCATTTTAATGCAAAAGTTCACAACAGTGCACAATATAGCAGCAACTGACTTCTTACCTAGCCCTTGTGTACATGTGTTGTTCCTACTCACAGCAGCAGCACAGCAGTTGGCACAGCAGTTGGTACAGCAGCAGTTGGTACAGCAGTTGGTACAGCAGTCGGTACAGCAGTTGGTACAGCAGTCAGTTCAGTGTGATGAATTTTGTAGCACGAAGCGTCGTTTCGTAACCAAAACATCAGGTTTTGTACACATCAAAGCGTTGTTTCGTACACAACGTCGGCAGATTCCTCAGTACACAGTTTCTTCAGCACAACTTGGGTAGCACACAGCTTGGGTAGTACACAGCATCGGTTAGCACACAGCATCGTTTAGCACACAGCATTGGTTAGCACACAGCATTGGTTAGCATACAGCATCGGGTATGGCGCTCACAGCTTCTCTTCCTCCTCCAGGCAGCATGCTTCTCCCTTGTGTTTGAAACTGAACAAATACCTGCGTTCACAGTTCATCCTCGTCGCCAATGTGGTGTTTGTGTGTTACTGAGGAAGTCTTGGTTGTAGGGTTGATGTAAAATCATGACTTGGTTACTGACTTTAATACTTAATATGATTACATGACTAGTAGCTACCAAGCTTGGCGGGCGTCCTGTACGCTCTTGTTTTCCTTCCTTCTCTCTCTGGCGTCCCAGCCGCCGCACATAGAAAACGGATGGTACCATTTTCTGTGAACATGACACTACCAATGAAGGTTTACAACCCTCCCAGGCGCAGGAGTCACAAGTGACAACGGTGGAATCACGTTGCAAGAAACTGCAGGAAATGAGCGGTGTGGCCACTGTGCCAGAGGGTAGGCAACGTCTGTGTGTGATGATAAAAAGACAAATGGTGAAACAATGAAAATGAGGTGTGCCAACTGTCACGTGGAGGGAGTCCCCGCCTGGCATGAGGACTGTGCCTCACTCCCGCCTGGCATGAGGACTGTGCCTCACTCCCGCCTGGCATGAGGACTGTGCCTCACTCCCGCCTGGCATGAGGACTGTGCCTCACTCCCGCCTGGCATGAGGACTGTGCCTCACTCCCGCCTGGCATGAGGACTGTGCCTCACTCCCGCCTGGCATGAGGACTGTGCCTCACTCCCGCCTGGCATGAGGACTGTGCCTCACTCCCGCCTGGCATGAGGACTGTGCCTCACTCCCGCCTGGCATGAGGACTGTGCCTCACTCCCGACTGGCATGAGGACTGTGCCTCACTCCCGCCTGGCATGAGGACTGTGCCTCACTCCCGCTTGGCATGAGGACTGTGCCTCACTCCCGCCTGGCATGAGGACTGTGCCTCACTCCCGCCTGGCATGAGGACTGTGCCTCACTCCCGCCTGGCATGAGGACTGTGCCTCACTCCCGCCTGGCATGAGGACTGTGCCTCACTCCCGCCTGGCATGAGGACTGTGCCTCACTCCCGCCTGGCATGAGGACTGTGCCTCACTCCCGCCTGGCATGAGGACTGTGCCTCACTCCCGCCTGGCATGAGGACTGTGCCTCACTCCCGCCTGGCATGAGGACTGTGCCTCACTCCCGCCTGGCATGAGGACTGTGCCTCACTCCCGCCTGGCATGAGGACTGTGCCTCACTCCCGCCTGGCATGAGAACTGTGCCTCACTCCCGCCTGGCATGAGGACTGTGCCTCACTCCCGCCTGGCATGAGGACTGTGCCTCACTCCCGCCTGGCATGAGAACTGTGCCTCACTCCCGCCTGGCATGAGGACTGTGCCTCACTCCCGCCTGGCATGAGGACTGTGCCTCACTCCCGCCTGGCATGAGGACTGTGCCTCACTCCCGCCTGGCATGAGGACTGTGCCTCACTCCCGCCTGGCATGAGGACTGTGCCTCACTCCCGCCTGGCATGAGGACTGTGCCTCACTCCCGCCTGGCATGAGGACTGTGCCTCACTCCCGCCTGGCATGAGGACTGTGCCTCACTCCCGCCTGGCATGAGGACTGTGCCTCACTCCCGCCTGGCATGAGGACTGTGCCTCACTCCCGCCTGGCATGAGGACTGTGCCTCACTCCCGCCTGGCATGAGGACTGTGCCTCACTCCCGCCTGGCATGAGGACTGTGCCTCACTCCCGCCTGGCATGAGGACTGTGCCTCACTCCCGCCTGGCATGAGGACTGTGCCTCACTCCCGCCTGGCATGAGGACTGTGCCTCACTCCCGCCTGGCATGAGGACTGTGCCTCACTCCCGCCTGGCATGAGGACTGTGCCTCACTCCCGCCTGGCATGAGGACTGTGCCTCACTCCCGCCTGGCATGAGGACTGTGCCTCACTCCCGCCTGGCATGAGGACTGTGCCTCACTCCCGCCTGGCATGAGGACTGTGCCTCACTCCCGCCTGGCATGAGGACTGTGCCTCACTCCCGCCTGGCATGAGGACTGTGTCTCACTCCCGCCTGGCATGAGGACTGTGCCTCACTCCCGCCTGGCATGAGTACTGTGCCTCACTCCCGCCTGGCATGAGGACTGTGCCTCACTCCCGCCTGGCATGAGGACTGTGCCTCACTCCCGCCTGGCATGAGGACTGTGCCTCACTCCCGCCAGGCATGAGTACTGTGCCTCACTCCCGCCTGGCATGAGGACTGTGCCTCACTCCCGCCTGGCATGAGGACTGTGCCTCACTCCCGCCTGGCATGAGGACTGTGCCTCACTCCCGCCTGGCATGAGGACTGTGCCTCACTCCCGCCTGGCATGAGGACTGTGCCTCACTCCCGCCTGGCATGAGGACTGTGCCTCACTCCCGCCTGGCATGAGGACTGTGCCTCACTCCCGCCTGGCATGAGGACTGTGCCTCACTCCCGCCTGGCATGAGGACTGTGCCTCACTCCCGCCGAGACGGGCTGCCCCGGGGTACACTAGCAGGGGGCGCCAGTAACCACTCTGGCTCACCTGCGGTGCCACCACCACCACGAGTCACTCACCCACACTCCCCTACCTTACCCAACCACTCCACCACCACCAGTCACTGACCCACACTCTCCTACCTTACCCAACCACTCCACCACCACCAGTCACTGACCCACACTCTCCTACCTTACCCAACCACTCCACCACCACAGCAGGTAGCTGGAGTGACACAGTTGCAGTCTCTACCAATACACTGGTCGGGGGGCAGGATCAGGCACAGACAATTGTTGAGCTGAGGAATACAGTAGAAAGAAAAAGCAAAATTATGGGACAGCTGAGCACGCAATTAACTGAACAAAGCAAAGAAATCTTGTACCAAAAAACGATGATAACCACTCTTCAGGAATCTGTGAGGGTGCGGGACACACCAACCTGGAGTGCTTCCATGTGGGTCCAGGCGGCCAGCTTTCCCGTGGTGACCCCAGCTGGGGGTGTCCGAACCCACACACCAGCTGGGGGTAGACCAGCCCTCACGCCAGCTGGGGATGTCCCAGCCCTCACGCCAGCTGGGGGTACACCAGCCCTCACGACAGCTGGGGGTGTCTCAGCCCTCACGCCAGCTGGGGGTACACCAGCCCTCACGCCAGCTGGGGGTACACCAGCCCTCACGCCAGCTGGGGGTGTCCCAGCCCTCACGCCAGCTGGGGGTGTCCCAGCCCTCACGCCAGCTGTGGGTACACCAGCCCTCACGCCAGCTGGGGGTACACCAGCCCTCACGCCAGCTGGGGGTGTCCCAGCTCTCACGCCAGCTGGGGGTACACCAGCCCTCACCCCAGCTGGGGGTACACCAGCCCTCACCCCAGCTGGGGGTACACCAGCCCTCACCCCAGCTGGGGGTACACCAGCTCTCACCCCAGCTGGGCACACCCACCACGGCTCCCCACACCCCAGCCTCATCATCGCGGTGCACTATAAACAGAAGTCATCTATTCAACGTGGAAAAGTAAAGTGCTGTAGATGCGTATAGTAATGCAACTGATCATGATAATGAACTAAATGCCAGTGAGAGTGAGAATTGTAATAACGGAGACTATGAAGTGAATACAGGTGCTGATAATATCTATTTGAAGGAAAATAGTAGTGGAAATGATAATGAAAGTGATTGTGATAAAGACGAAATTGTAGCCAGTGACGCTCGTAGTAATAGTGAAGTAGTGTAAGTGGAGGTGGATGTCCGCCTCAGACTACACTCGCCACACCCCAGATGGTTGTGCCGTCAGGGTGTTAGAGCTGTGGTGACAAGTGTGCCGTCACGGTGTTAGAGCTCTGGTGACAAGTGTGCCGTCACGGTGTTAGAGCTCTGGTGACAAGTGTGCCGTCACGGTGTTAGAGCTCTGGTGACAAGTGTGCCGTCACGGTGTTAGAGCTCTGGTGACAAGTGTGCCGTCACGGTGTTAGAGCTCTGGTGACAAGTGTGCCGTCAGGGTGTTAGAGCTCTGGTGACAAGTGTGCCGTCAGGGTGTTAGAGCTCTGGTGACAAGTGTGCCGTCAGGGTGTTAGAGCTCTGGTGAGAAGTGTGCCGTCAGGGTGTTAGAGCTCTGGTGACAAGTGTGCCGTCAGGGTGTTAGAGCTGTGGTGACAAGTGTGCCGTCAGGGTGTTAGAGCTCTGGTGACAAGTGTGCCGTCAGGGTGTTAGAGCTCTGGTGACAAGTGTGCCGTCAGGGTGTTAGAGCTCTGGTGACAAGTGTGCCGTCAGGGTGTTAGAGCTCTGGTGACAAGTGTGCCGTCAGGGTGTTAGAGCTCTGGTGACAAGTGTGCCGTCAGGGTGTTAGAGCTCTGGTGACAAGTGTGCCGTCAGGGTGTTAGAGCTCTGGTGACAAGTGTGCCGTCAGGGTGTTAGAGCTCTGGTGAGAAGTGTGCCGTCAGGGTGTTAGAGCTCTGGTGACAAGTGTGCCGTCAGGGTGTTAGAGCTCTGGTGACAAGTGTGCCGTCAGGGTGTTAGAGCTCTGGTGACAAGTGTGCCGTCAGGGTGTTAGAGCTCTGGTGACAAGTGTGCCGTCAGGGTGTTAGAGCTCTGGTGACAAGTGTGCCGTCAGGGTGTTAGAGCTCTGGTGACAAGTGTGCCGTCAGGGTGTTAGAGCTCTGGTGACAAGTGTGCCGTCAGGGTGTTAGAGCTCTGGTGACAAGTGTGCCGTCAGGGTGTTAGAGCTCTGGTGACAAGTGTGCCGTCAGGGTGTTAGAGCTCTGGTGACAAGTGTGCCGTCAGGGTGTTAGAGCTCTGGTGACAAGTGTGCCGTCAGGGTGTTAGAGCTCTGGTGACAA
Organism: Procambarus clarkii; assembly: GCF_040958095.1. Lineage (NCBI taxonomy): Eukaryota > Metazoa > Arthropoda > Malacostraca > Decapoda > Cambaridae > Procambarus > Procambarus clarkii. The sequence continues at coordinate 3,879,823 of NC_091152.1, forward strand.
GTGTGCCGTCAGGGTGTTAGAGCTCTGGTGAGAAGTGTGCCGTCAGGGTGTTAGAGCTCTGGTGACAAGTGTGCCGTCAGGGTGTTAGAGCTCTGGTGACAAGTGTGCCGTCAGGGTGTTAGAGCTCTGGTGACAAGTGTGCCGTCAGGGTGTTAGAGCTCTGGTGACAAGTGTGCCGTCAGGGTGTTAGAGCTCTGGTGACAAGTGTGCCGTCAGGGTGTTAGAGCTCTGGTGACAAGTGTGCCGTCAGGGTGTTAGAGCTCTGGTGACAAGTGTGCCGTCAGGGTGTTAGAGCTCTGGTGACAAGTGTGCCGTCAGGGTGTTAGAGCTCTGGTGACAAGTGTGCCGTCAGGGTGTTAGAGCTCTGGTGAGAAGTGTGCCGTCAGGGTGTTAGAGCTCTGGTGACAAGTGTGCCGTCAGGGTGTTAGAGCTCTGGTGACAAGTGTGCCGTCAGGGTGTTAGAGCTCTGGTGAGAAGTGTGCCGTCAGGGTGTTAGAGCTCTGGTGACAAGTGTGCCGTCAGGGTGTTAGAGCTCTGGTGACAAGTGTGCCGTCAGGGTGTTAGAGCTCTGGTGACAAGTGTGCCGTCAGGGTGTTAGAGCTCTGGTGACAAGTGTGCCGTCAGGGTGTTAGAGCTCTGGTGACAAGTGTGCCGTCAGGGTGTTAGAGCTCTGGTGACAAGTGTGCCGTCAGGGTGTTAGAGCTCTGGTGAGAAGTGTGCCGTCAGGGTGTTAGAGCTCTGGTGACAAGTGTGCCGTCAGGGTGTTAGAGCTCTGGTGACAAGTGTGCCGTCAGGGTGTTAGAGCTCTGGTGAGAAGTGTGCCGTCAGGGTGTTAGAGCTCTGGTGACAAGTGTGCCGTCAGGGTGTTAGAGCTCTGGTGACAAGTGTGCCGTCAGGGTGTTAGAGCTCTGGTGACAAGTGTGCCGTCAGGGTGTTAGAGCTCTGGTGACAAGTGTTACGCTGACCCATGGCGAGAACGACGCCGTAATAATGCACTACAAACAGTATCGGGACATAATTGCTTCTATGAAAGTGTAGACTGAGGCAGTATAAACAAGGAACAATGGCGGCCACTCTATCTCATAACAACAAGTACAGTGTCATCAAGATACTCAGTTGGAATATTGTTCCTCTTAGAAAACGGTATTCTGACCTCCATCATAAGGTTATGACTGAAGACACAGATATTGTCTGCCTCCAAGAAACCCCTAACTCCCGCAGGTAAACCCCCACAGAATCTGCCTAGTTATCATTGTTAGAATTAAGAAAAATAAGTGTCTCATATATGTTAAAAAATCCCTGCCACATGAGCCACTTCCCGCCCAACAACGAGAGGGGGTTCAATATCATGGTACCCAGGTACACGCTGGTAACTCTACACTACAATATCATGGTACCCAGGTACACGCTGGTAACTCTACACTACAATATCATGGTACCCGGGTACACGCTGGTAACTCTACACTACAATATCATGGTACCCGGGTACACGTTGGTAAATCTACACTTAATGTTATGAATGCCAATGCACCTACTGGCCTCCTCCAGTATACTGACCTACCTAGTTTTGCACATACTGACCCTACAATCTTAATTGGGGATTTAAATGCTAAACACAAACAATTAGAGGATCAACTCACAAACACCAACGGGAGAAGATTGTTGGCACTTCTCGATGCATATGGTAATGTTCAAATTATCAGTAAGAATCAACCAACGCAAATATATGGAGAATTCCTAGATAGGTGCATTGGCTTTAACCTGTCATACACAACTCTTGAGACTGATATTATGGATGACTTAATGTCTGACCATTTAGTCATAACAGCTAACATACACATGGCTAATGTTGACCTACCTGGCACTAAGCTGAGTAGACGCAGGCTAACAGTAAGGAAAGAGCAAGACAAATTCTTTATAGACACCATAGAACATTGGTATAACAATTATGAGCCTGAGACTGTACAACAGTTTTATGATGACCTCGTGAATAAAACCTATGAGGCCATCAAAAATAGTGAGTCACACCAAACAAAAAGACGTACCGACAAGCAGGTCAGACACAACCAGTACTATGATGATGCTAAACTGAAACAGCTTAAATCAATTGCTAGACAGACAGGTAAAGCATATAAGAGTCTTAGAACTCCTCAAATGTTAAAACTGTTTCAGGCCGCGCTTGCAGCGGCGAGGGAGAGAATGACTGGGTTAGATGGCCGATAATGTCGGAACACATAATTAGGGGCCAAGACTCGTCACAAATTTAATATATAATTACACTACATTATCCCTGGGGGGGGGGAGGAAATATGTTTGGTAAAAAATATTCTGTATTGTGAAGAACTTACTCTCCCGCTGTCTTGTAATAATTTAGCTGCTTACGCATTATATTACTATAAAGTAATGCCGTCTTTATCATATACGTTGGTAACTGTAAGTCGTGTATTTAACAGTTTGTAACAACATTGTGGAGGTTACATTTCATCCCGGCAGATGTTGACTCTTGTTAAATGTTGTTGGAAATTTCCAACACTAATACAATACAGTTGTATTATTATTAATTATTACTAAAATCTACTAATTACTGTAGTAACTAAAATTAACCAACAGTAGGGTTCACATGAACTAATAATTGTATCTGTACAATAATGTTAGAATTCTTATGTAACCAAACACCAGTATTGCGTCAGATTCTACCAAATAAACACATTTATATCCAGTGTGTTAGAGAATTGAGTTTGATTCTCTAAAAACAACAGTATTCTGTGTGATAATTATTTACCGATAACCTGACTCCCAAATAATGCCAAATCGAGAGTTTCTAGTTAAAACTGTTATCTGGTAATAAATTTAACGTCACGCGTGAATGCCATGGAGAGAATTAAAATCATCTCCATTTCTCGTTTACTATCGTAAGACGAGAAAGTAATAATATTTAGCTCCCTAGAATTACAACCCAGTCTTTATCAAAGCATTTTAGCCATAACTGCGCGAAATAATATTATTCGTGCTAAATAATTTGTATGGCGAATGCGGGACGCGGGGAGAGAGAGACGCCATTGGAACGTGTGGCGGCGTCAGCTCGAGAGGAAGGCGCCTGAGTGCGGCGTGAAGACTTGTTGTGGAATTGAGCAACTCGTTTGGTGTCAGAGTCTAGGATACGTTGTGGTGAATCGTCAGCAAGATTTAACGTGACATTCAGCCCGGAACTTGTCAATTTGTTTGCGTAATCCATCGTGACAGGCCAGATAAGCGCGTCGACATCCAAGCCAAGCTAGCCACCACGTGTTCGCCATAGTGACGCTAGAGCCTGGGACGCGAGTTTCGGCAAGCTTCAACTTATACAGTGCCCTATTAGCTAAGTACACATATAACTCCCTTTTGATGCATCATTAGAGATTGTATATAGCAGGGTAGCTTGTCGTCACGCCGAGCGACATAAATAAAACACATGTTAGTATTTTCTATTACTCTCCATTCCCAATTTCTTGAATATAGATGTTTAGTAGCCTAATATGTTGCTACGTAATATATCTTAATTTACAGCTTGCGTGTGAGGAATTCCACGAGCTGTTACTTTACCTGTGTTATTCATCTCCCAGTGTTCTACGAAGAATTCCGGAGATTCCGAGGATGATTCGTGACTGATGTCTTTGAAAACGTCTTCAAGCTAATACTTTTTCGTATTTCTTTATTATTCAAATTATCTGTACTTGATTGTCATTATTGAGTACTGTGCACTGGAATTAACACGTGTTTATTATAATCATTAATTTCTGATATTTATGATCTATATTCTTATTGGTGCCAAATTTACTATTGATTCTCTAATTGGTCATAAGATTAGGTTATTACATAATGAACTGGTGTACGAACTACACTAGTTCCTAGACATATATGAAGTTCTAGCAATAACCCCCCAATGTAGGTGTTTGAGGATTTGATTCAATTAAATTATTTATACAGCCCATTAATTATTCAAGTGATTATATTTCCTAGTATTTATCCATAGTTACTGGTTCCTCTAGGAATTTCAAATGATCACATTTTATTAGTTTCCCTCTTTACTATAAAAGCGGGTGGTCCTTCGTAATTGATTTCATTACTTTAATAATTAAATAAATAGAGTCAAGCCCCAAATGTCCCACAAATGTTGGTCCTCTGCCTCAGTGCTTGTGTCAGGGAGTTATCTTGGGATGATTTCGGGACTTAGCGTCCCCGCGGCCCGGTCCTTGACCAGGCCTCCTTTTTGTTACACATCACCAGGAAGCAGCCCGTAGCAGCTCTCTAACTCCCAGGTACCTATTTACTGCTAGGTGAACAGGAACATCAGAGTAAAAGAATCTCTGTCAATTTCTTTCCGCCTCCGCCGGGGATCGAACCCGGAACCATACGACTATGAATCCCGAGTGCCTGACGATCCCATGAAAAATAATTAAACGGTCGTTGACTTTTCACCCAGCTGGACCATCACCCAGCTGGTCCATCACCCAGCTGGACCATCACCCAGCTGGACCATCACCCAGCTGGACCATCACCCAGCTGGTCCATCACCCAACTGGACCATCACCCAGCTGGACCATCACCCAGCTGGACCATCACCCAGCTGGACCATCACCCAGCTGGTCCATCACCCAGCTGGTCCATCACCCAGCTGGACCATCACCCAGCTGGTCCATCACCCAGCTGGACCATCACCCAGCTGGACCATCACCCAGCTGGACCATCACCCAGCTGGTCCATCACCCAGCTGGTCCATCACCCAGCTGGACCATCACCCAGCTGGTCCATCACCCAGCTCGTCCATCACCCAGCTGGACCATCACCCAGCTGGACCATCACCCAGCTGGACCATCACCCAGCTGGACCATCACCCAGCTGGTCCATCACCCAGCTGGACCATCACCCAGCCGGACCATCACCCAGCCGGTCCATCACCCAGCCGGACCATCACCCAGCCGGACCATCACCCAGCCGGACCATCACTCAGCTGGTCCATCACCCAGCTGGACCATCACAAACCTGCTGGACCATCACCCAGCTGGACCATCACCCAGCTGGACCATCACCCAGCTGGTCCATCACCCAGCTGGTCCATCACCCAGCTGGACCATCACCCAGCTGGTCCATCACCCAGCTCGTCCATCACCCAGCTGGACCATCACCCAGCTGGACCATCACCCAGCTAGACCATCACCCAGCTGGACCATCACCCAGCTGGACCATCACCCAGCTGGTCCATCACCCAGCTGAACCATCACCCAGCCGGACCATCACCCAGCCGGTCCATCACCCAGCCGGACCATCACCCAGCCGGACAATCACCCAGCCGGACCATCACTCAGCTGGTCCATCACCCAGCTGGACCATCACAAACCTGCTGGACCATCACCCAGCTGGACCATCACCCAGCTGGACCATCACCCAGCTGGTCCATCACCCAGCTGGTCCATCACCCAGCTGGACCATCACCCAGCTGGTCCATCACCCAGCTGGTCCATCACCCAGCTGGACCATCACCCAGCTGGACCATCACCCAGCTGGACCATCACCCAGCTGGACCATCACCCAGCTGGTCCATCACCCAGCCGGACCATCACCCAGCCGGACCATCACCCAGCCGGTCCATCACCCAGCCGGACCATCACCCAGCCGGACCATCGCCCAGCTGGTCCATCGCCCAGCTGGTCCATCGCCCAGCTGGACCATCGCCCAGCTGGACCATCGCCCAGCTGGACCATCACCCAGCTGGTCCATCACCCAGCTGGACCATCAGTGGACCAACACCCAACAGTATTGCCGCCAACATATCACACCTCCGCAACAGTCATGGCACCAACAGACTGCTGGAACACTGTTGCCACAACATTAAAACATTACCGCAATATGTAAATATGTAAAAACATGTTAATATTTGTATTATTTTATGCACTTATCTGTCACATTAACATGGCATATTTTATATAAAATAAACACCTGCGAGTTTCTGTAATATAAATATGTGCCAGTTAAAATAAAGAACACTTAAAAATTATTATTTGGTGTCATATTAAGTATAGATCCTGAATAATAAATCGGAGGTAATTATGAAAATGAATTTATTCCCTCGTCTTTGGTAATAATTCAACATCCTCTGGTATAATTAGTGAACAATTGACTCGGTTTTTGTCTCGGAAAATGAGTTTGAGAATAAAACGTTGATTTTAGTCTCTAGGGTGATAATTTTTTTATTTTTTAGCAGGAAGTAAATTATTGTATTGACTGCATCATTAATAGACGGCAGAAATGTCTTGTTATTATTGTGTGTTGTGGCGTGTGGGGGGTGTGTCCTGGGTGTGTGTCTTGGGGGTGTGTCCTGGGTGTGTCCTAGGTGTGTCCTGGGTGTGTGTCTTGGGGGTGTGTCCTGGGTGTGTGTCTTGGGGGTGTGTCCTGTGCATGTCTTGGGTGTGTGTCTTGGGGGTGTGTCCTGGGTGTGTGTCTTGGGGGTGTGTCCTGTGCATGTCTTGGGTGTGTGTCTTAGGGGTGTGTCCTGTGCATGTCCTGGGGGTGTGTCCTGGGTGTTTCCTGGGTGTGTCCTAGGTGTCCTGGTTGTGTGTCCTGGGTGTTTGTTCTGGATGTGTGTCCTGGCTGTGTCCTAGGTGTTTCCTGGGTGTGTCCTGGTGGTGTGTCCTGGGTGTGTGTCCTAGGTGTGTCCTGGGTGTGTCCTAGGGTGGGTCCTGGGTGTGTGTCCTAGGATGGGTCCTGGGTATGTGTCCTAGGGTGGGTCCTGGGTGTGTCATGGTTGTGTGTCCTAGGGTGGGTCCTGGGTGTGTGTCCTAGGGTGGGTCCTGGGTGTGTGTCCTAGGGTGGGTCCTGGGTGTGTCCTAGGGTGGGTCATGGTTGTGTGTCCTAGGTGTGTCCTGGGGTTAGTGTCCTAGGTGTGTTCTAGGTGTGTCCTAAGTGTGTCCTAGGTGTGTGTCCTGGGTGTGTGTCCTGGGTGTGTGTCCTGGGCGTGTCCTGGGTGTGTGCCCTGGGTGTGTCCTGAGTGTGTCCGGGGTGTGTCCTAGGTATGTCTTAGGTGCGTCCTGGGTGTGTCCTAGGTATGTCTTAGGTGTGTCCTGGGTGTGTCCTAGGTATTTCTTAGGTGTGTCCTGGGTGTGTGTTCTGGGTGTGTCCTAGGTATGTCTTAGGTGTGTCCTGGGTGTGTGTTCTGGGTGTGTCCTGGGTGTGTCCTGGGTGTGTCCTAGGTGTGTCCTGGGTGTGTCCTAGGTATGTCTTAGGTGTGTCCTGGGTGTGTGTTCTGGGTGTGTCCTGGGTGTGTCCTAGGTGTGTCCTGGGTGTGTGTTTTGGGTGTGTCCTGGGTGTGTGTCCTGGGTGTGTCCTAGGTATGTCTTAGGTGTGTCCTGGGTGTGTGTCCTGGGTGTGTCCTAGGTGTGTCCTGGGTGTGTCCAATGTGTGTCCTGGGTGTGTCCTATGTGTATCCTGGGTGTGTCCTGAGTGTGTCCTAGGTATGTCTTAGGTGCGTCCTGGGTGTGTCCTGGGTGTGTCCTAGGTATGTCTTAGGTGTGTCCTATGTTTGTCCTGGGTGTGTCCTGAGTGTGTCCTAGGTATGTCTTAGGTGTGTCCTGGGTGTGTCCTGGGTGTGTCCTAGGTATGTCTTAGGTGTGTCCTGGGTGTGTCCTGAGTGTGTCCTAGGTATGTCTTAGGTGTGTCCTGGGTGTGTCCTAGGTATGTCTTAGGTGTCCTGGGTGTGTGTCCTGGGTGTGTCCTGGGTGTGTCCTAGGTATGTCTTAGGTGTGTCCTGGGTGTGTGTGTTCTGGGTGTGTCCTGGGTGTGTCCTAGGTGTGCCCTGGGTGTGTCCAATGTGTGTCCTGGGTGTGTCCTGGGTGTGTCCTAGCTGTGTCCTGGGTGTGTCCAATGTGTGTCCTGTTTGTGTCCTTGGTGTGTCCTGGGTGTGTCCTAGGTATGTCTTAGGTGTGTCCTGGGTGTGTCCTGGGTGTGTCCTAGGTATCTCTTAGGTGTGTCCTGGGTGTGTCCTATGTGTGTCCTGGGTGTGTCCTGGGTGTGTCCTGGGTGTGTCCTGGGTGTGTCCTAGGTATGTCTTAGGTGTGTCCTGGGTGTGTCCTGGGTGTGTCCTAGGTATGTCTTAGGTGTGTCCTGGGTGTGTCCTAGGTATGTCTTAGGTGTGTCCTGGGTGTGTCCTAGGTATGTCTTAGGTGTGTCCTGGGTGTGTCCTAGGTATGTCTTAGGTGTGTCCTGGGTGTGTCCTGGGTGTGTCTTAGGTGTGTCCTGAGTGTGTCCTAGGAATGTCTTAGGTGTGTCCTGGGTGTGTGCCCTGGGTGTGTCCTGAGTGTGTCCTGGGTGTGTCCTAGGTATGTCTTAGGTGCGTCCTGGGTGTGTCCTAGGTATGTCTTAGGTGTGTCCTGGGTGTGTGTCCTGGGTGTGTCCTAGGTACTTCTTAGGTGTGTCCTGGGTGTGTGTTCTGGGTGTGTCCTAGGTATGTCTTAGGTGTGTCCTGGGTGTGTGTTCTGGGTGTGTCCTGGGTGTGTCCTAGGTGTGTCGTGGGTGTGTCCTGGGTGTGTGTCCTGGGTGTGTCCTAGGTGTGTCCTGGGTGTGTCCAATGTGTGTCCTGGGTGTGTCCTATGTGTGTCCTGGGTGTGTCCTGAGTGTGTCCTAGGTATGTCTTAGGTGCGTCCTGGGTGTGTCCTGGGTGTGTCCTAGGTATGTCTTAGGTGTGTCCTGGGTGTGTCCTTGGTATGTGTTAGGTGTGTCCTATGTTTGTCCTGGGTGTGTCCTGAGTGTGTCCTAGGTATGTCTTAGGTGTGTCCTGGGTGTGTCCTGGGTGTGTCATAGGTATGTCGTAGGTGTGTCCTGGGTGTGTCCTGGGTGTGTCCTAGGTATGTCTTAGGTGTGTCCTGGGTGTGTCCTGAGTGTGTCCTAGGTATGTCTTAGGTGTGTCCTGGGTGTGTCCTAGGTATGTCTTAGGTGTGTCCTGGGTGTGTCCTGGGTGTGTGTCCTGGGTGTGTCCTGGGTGTGTCCTAGGTATGTCTTAGGTGTGTCCTGGGTGTGTGTGTTCTGGGTGTGTCCTGGGTGTGTCCTAGGTGTGCCCTGGGTGTGTCCAATGTGTGTCCTGGGTGTGTCCAATGTGTGTCCTAGCTGTGTCCTGGGTGTGTCCAATGTGTGTCCTGTTTGTGTCCTTGGTGTGTCCTGGGTGTGTCCTAGGTATGTCTTAGGTGTGTCCTGGGTGTGTCCTGGGTGTGTCCTAGGTATGTCTTAGGTGTGTCCTGGGTGTGTCCTATGTGGGTCCTGGGTGTGTCCTGGATGTGTCCTGGGTGTGTCCTGGGTGTGTCCTAGGCATGTCTTAGGTGTGTCCTGGGTGTGTCCTGGGTGTGTCCTAGGTATGTCTTAGGTGTGTCCTGGGTGTGTCCTAGGTATGTCTTAGGTGTGTCCTGGGTGTGTCCTAGGTATGTCTTGGGTGTGTCCTGGGTGTCCTATGTGTGTCCTGGGTGTGTCCTGAGTGTGTCCTAGGTATGTATTAGGTGTGTCCTGGGTGTGTCCTGGGTGTGTCCTAGGTATGTCTTAGGTGTGTCCTGGGTGTGTCCTAGGTATGTCATAGGTGTGTCCTGGGTGTGTCCTAGGTATGTCTTAGGTGTGTCCTGGGTGTGTCCTAGGTATGTCTTAGGTGTGTCCTGGGTGTGTCCTGGGTGTGTCCTGGGTGTGTCTTAGGTGTGTCCTGAGTGTGTCCTAGGAATGTCTTAGGTGTGTCCTGGGTGTGTCCTGGGTGTGTCTTAGGTGTGTCCTGAGTGTGTCCTAGGTATGTCTTAGGTGTGTCCTGGGTGTGTCCTAGGTATGTCTTAGGTGTGTCCTGGGTGTGTCCTGGGTGTGTCCTGAGTGTGTCCTAGGTATGTCTTAGGTGTGACCTGGGTGTGTCCTGAGTGTGTCCTAGGTATGTCTTAGGTGTGTCCTGGGTGTGTCCTATGTGTGTCCTGGGTGTGTCCTGGGTGTGTCCTATGTGTGTTCTGGGTGTGTCCTGGGTGTGTCCTGAGTGTGTCCTAGGTATGTCTTAGGTGTGTCCTGAGTGTGTCCTAGGTATGTCTTAAGTGTGTCCTGGGTGTGTCCTATGTGTGTCCTGGGTGTGTCCTGGGTGTGTCCTGAGTGTGTCCTAGGTATGTCTTAGGTGTGTCCTGGGTGTGTCCTGAGTGTGTCCTTGGTATGTCTTAGGTGTGTCCTGGGTGTGTCCTGGGTGTGTCCTAGGTATGTCTTAGGTGTGTCCTGGGTGTGTCCTGAGTGTGTCCTTGGTATGTCTTAGGTGTGTCCTGGGTGTGTCCTGGGTGTGTCCTAGGTATGTCTTAGGTGTGTTCTGGGTGTGTCCTGGGTGTGTCCTAGGTGTGTCCTGGGTGTGTCCAATGTGTGTCCTGGGTGTGTCCTATGTGTGTCCTGGGTGTGTCCTGAGTGTGTTTTGGGTGTGTCCTGGGTGTGTCCTAGGTGTGTCCTGGGTGTGTGTTCTGGGTGTGTCCTAGGTATGTCTTTGGTGTGTCCTGGGTGTGTGTTCTGGGTGTGTCCTGGGTGTGTCCTAGGAGTGTCCTGGGTGTGTCCTGGGTGTGTCCTAGGAGTGTCCTGGGTGTGTCCTGGGTGTGTGTCCTAAGTGTGTCCTGGGTGTGTGTCCTGGGTGTGTCCTAGGTGTGTCCTGGGTGTGTGTTCTGGATGTGTCCTGGGTGTGTGTTCTGGATGTGTCCTGGGTGTGTCCTAGGTGTGTCCTGGGTGTGTCCAATGTGTGTCCTGGGTGTGTCCTTTGTGTGTCCTGGGTGTGTCCTGAGTGTGTCCTAGGTATGTCCTAGGTGTGTCCTGGGTGTGTCCTGGGTGTGTCCTAGGTATGTCTTAGGTGTGTCCTGGGTGTGTCCTATGTGTGTCCTGGGTGTGCCCTGAGTGTGTCCTAGGTATGTCTTAGGTGTGTCCTGGGTGTGTCCTGGGTGTGTCCTAGGTATGTCTTAGGTGTGTCCTGGGTGTGTCCTAGGTATGTCTTAGGTGTCCTGGGTGTGTCCTGAGTGTGTCCTAGGTGTGTCCTGGGTGTGTCCTGGGTGTGTCCTAGGTATGTTAGGTGTGTCCTGGGTGTGTCCTAGGTATGTCTTAGGTATATCCTAGGTGTGTCCTAGGTATGTCTTAGGTGCGTCCTGGGTGTGTCCTGGGTGTGTCCTAGGTATGTCTTAGGTGTGTCCTGGGTGTGTGTTCTGGGTGTGTCCTGGGTGTGTAATAGGTGTTTCCTGGGTGTGTCCAATGTGTGTCCTGGGTGTGTCCAATGTGTGTCCTGGGTGTGTCCTAGGTGTGTCCTGGGTGTGTCCAATGTGTGTCCTGTTTGTGTCCTGGGTGTGTCCTAGGTATGTCTTAGGTGTGTCCTGGGTGTGTCCTGGGTGTGTCCTGAGTGTTTCCTGGGTGTGTCCTAGGTATGTCTTAGGTGTGTCCTGGGTGTGTCCTAGGTATGTCTTAGGTGTGTCCTGGGTGTGTCCTGGGTGTGTCCTAGGTATGTCTTAGATGTGTCCTGGGTGTGTCCTAGGTATGTCTTAGGTGTGTCCTGGGTGTGTCCTAGGTATGTCTTAGGTGTGTCCTGGGTGTGTCCTAGGTATGTCTTAGGTGTGTCCTGGGTGTGTCCTAGGTATGTCTTAGGTGTGTCCTGGGTGTGTCCTCGTGTGTCCTAGGTATGTCTTAGGTGTGTCCTGGGTGTGTCCTGGGTGTGTCCTAGGTATGTCTTAGGTGTGTCCTGGTTGTGTCCTAGGTATGTCTTAGGTGTGTCCTGGGTGTGTCCTGGGTGTGTCCTAGGTATGTCTTAGGTGTGTCCTGGGTGTGTCCTGGGTGTGTCCTAGGTATGTCTTAGGTGTGTCCTGGGTGTGTCCTAGGTATGTCTTAGGTGTGTCCTGGGTGTGTCCTAGGTATGTCTTAGGTGTGTCCTGGGTGTGTCCTAGGTATGTCTTAGGTGTGTCCTGGGTGTGTCCTGGGTGTGTCCTGAGTGTGTCCTAGGTATGTCTTAGGTGTGTCCTGGGTGTGTCCTAGGTATGTCTTAGGTGTGTCCTGGGTGTGTCCTAGGTATGCCTTAGGTGTGTCTTGGGTGTGTCCTGGGTGTGTCCTGGGTGTGTCCTAGGTATGTCTTAGGTGTGTCTTGGGTGTGTCCTGGGTGTGTCCTAGGTATGTCTTAGGTGTGTCCTGGGTGTGTCCTCGTGTGTCCTAGGTATGTCTTAGGTGTGTCTTGGGTGTGTCCTGGGTGTGTCCTAGGTATGTCTTAGGTGTGTCCTGGGTGTGTCCTGGGTGTGTCCTAGGTATGTCTTAGGTGTGTCCTGGGTGTGTCCTAGGTATGTCTTAGGTGTGTCCTGGGTGTGTCCTAGGTATGTCTTAGGTGTGTCCTGGGTGTGTCCTAGGTATGTCTTAGGTGTGTCCTGGGTGTGTCCTGGGTGTGTCCTGAGTGTGTCCTAGGTATGTCTTAGGTGTGTCCTGGGTGTGTCCTAGGTATGTCTTAGGTGTGTCCTGGGTGTGTCCTGGGTGTGTCCTAGGTATGCCTTAGGTGTGTCTTGGGTGTGTCCTGGGTGTGTCCTGGGTGTGTCCTAGGTATGTCTTAGGTGTGTCCTGGGTGTGTCCTGGGTGTGTCCTAGGTATGTCTTAGGTGTGTCCTGGGTGTGTCCTGGGTGTGTCCTCGTGTGTCCTAGGTATGTCTTAGGTGTGTCCTGGGTGTGTCCTGGGTGTGTCCTAGGTATGTCTTAGGTGTCTCCTGGTTGTGTCCTAGGTATGTCTTAGGTGTGTCCTGGGTGTGTCCTAGGTATGTCTTAGGTGTGTCCTGGGTGTGTCCTGGGTGTGTCCTAGGTATGTCTTAGGTGTGTCCTGGGTGTGTCCTAGGTATGTCTTAGGTGTGTCCTGGGTGTGTCCTAGGTATGTCTTAGGTGTGTCCTGGGTGTGTCCTGAGTGTGTCCTAGGTATGTCTTAGGTGTGTCCTGGGTGTGTCCTAGGTATGTCTTAGGTGTGTCCTGGGTGTGTCCTGGGTGTGTCCTAGGTATGTCTTTGGTGTGTCTTGGGTGTGTCCTGGGTGTGTCCTGGGTGTGTCCTAGGTATGTCTTAGGTGTGTCCTGGGTGTGTCCTGGGTGTGTCCTAGGTATGTCTTAGGTGTGTCCTGGGTGTGTCCTAGGTATGTCATAGGTGTGTCCTGGGTGTGTCCTAGGTATGTCTTAGGTGTGTCCTGGGTGTGTCCTAGGTATGTCTTAGGTGTGTCCTGGGTGTGTCCTGGGTGTGTCTTAGGTGTGTCCTGAGTGTGTCCTAGGAATGTCTTAGGTGTGTCCTGGGTGTGTCCTGGGTGTGTCCTGGGTGTCTTAGGTGTGTCCTGAGTGTGTCCTAGGTATGTCTTAGGTGTGTCCTGGGTGTGTCCTAGGTATGTCTTAGGTGTGTCCTGGGTGTGTCCTGGGTGTGTCCTGAGTGTGTCCTAGGTATGTCTTAGGTGTGACCTGGGTGTGTCCTGAGTGTGTCCTAGGTATGTCTTAGGTGTGTCCTGGGTGTGTCCTAGGTATGTCTTAGGTGTGACCTGGGTGTGTCCTGAGTGTGTCCTAGGTATGTCTTAGGTGTGTCCTGGGTGTGTCCTATGTGTGTCCTGGGTGTGTCCTGGGTGTGTCCTATGTGTGTTCTGGGTGTGTCCTGGGTGTGTCCTGAGTGTGTCCTAGGTATGTCTTAGGTGTGTCCTGGGTGTGTCCTGAGTGTGTCCTAGGTATGTCTTAGGTGTGTCCTGAGTGTGTCCTAGGTATGTCTTAAGTGTGTCCTGGGTGTGTCCTATGTGTGTCCTGGGTGTGTCCTGGGTGTGTCCTGAGTGTGTCCTAGGTATGTCTTAGGTGTGTCCTGGGTGTGTCCTGAGTGTGTCCTTGGTATGTCTTAGGTGTGTCCTGGGTGTGTCCTGGGTGTGTCCTAGGTATGTCTTAGGTGTGTCCTGGGTGTGTCCTTGGTATGTGTTAGGTGTGTCCTATGTTTTTCCTGGGTGTGTCCTGAGTGTGTCCTAGGTATGTCTTAGGTGTGTCCTGGGTGTGTCCTGGGTGTGTCATAGGTATGTCGTAGGTGTGTCCTGGGTGTGTCCTGGGTGTGTCCTAGGTATGTCTTAGGTGTGTCCTGGGTGTGTCCTGAGTGTGTCCTAGGTATGTCTTAGGTGTGTCCTGGGTGTGTCCTAGGTATGTCTTAGGTGTGTCCTGGGTGTGTCCTGGGTGTGTGTCCTGGGTGTGTCCTGGGTGTGTCCTAGGTATGTCTTAGGTGTGTCCTGGGTGTGTGTGTTCTGGGTGTGTCCTGGGTGTGTCCTAGGTGTGCCCTGGGTGTGTCCAATGTGTGTCCTGGGTGTGTCCAATGTGTGTCCTGGGTGTGTCCTAGCTGTGTCCTGGGTGTGTCCAATGTGTGTCCTGTTTGTGTCCTTGGTGTGTCCTAGGTATGTCTTAGGTGTGTCCTGGGTGTGTCCTGGGTGTGTCCTAGGTATGTCTTAGGTGTGTCCTGGGTGTGTCCTATGTGGGTCCTGGGTGTGTCCTGGATGTGTCCTGGGTGTGTCCTGGGTGTGTCCTAGGCATGTCTTAGGTGTGTCCTGGGTGTGTCCTGGGTGTGTCCTAGGTATGTCTTAGGTGTGTCCTGGGTGTGTCCTAGGTATGTCTTAGGTGTGTCCTGGGTGTGTCCTAGGTATGTCTTGGGTGTGTCCTGGGTGTCCTATGTGTGTCCTGGGTGTGTCCTGAGTGTGTCCTAGGTATGTATTAGGTGTGTCCTGGGTGTGTCCTGGGTGTGTCCTAGGTATGTCTTAGGTGTGTCCTGGGTGTGTCCTAGGTATGTCATAGGTGTGTCCTGGGTGTGTCCTAGGTATGTCTTAGGTGTGTCCTGGGTGTGTCCTAGGTATGTCTTAGGTGTGTCCTGGGTGTGTCCTGGGTGTGTCTTAGGTGTGTCCTGAGTGTGTCCTAGGAATGTCTTAGGTGTGTCCTGGGTGTGTCCTGGGTGTGTCTTAGGTGTGTCCTGAGTGTGTCCTAGGTATGTCTTAGGTGTGTCCTGGGTGTGTCCTAGGTATGTCTTAGGTGTGTCCTGGGTGTGTCCTGGGTGTGTCCTGAGTGTGTCCTAGGTATGTCTTAGGTGTGACCTGGGTGTGTCCTGAGTGTGTCCTAGGTATGTCTTAGGTGTGTCCTGGGTGTGTCCTATGTGTGTCCTGGGTGTGTCCTGGGTGTGTCCTATGTGTGTTCTGGGTGTGTCCTGGGTGTGTCCTGAGTGTGTCCTAGGTATGTCTTAGGTGTGTCCTGAGTGTGTCCTAGGTATGTCTTAAGTGTGTCCTGGGTGTGTCCTATGTGTGTCCTGGGTGTGTCCTGGGTGTGTCCTGAGTGTGTCCTAGGTATGTCTTAGGTGTGTCCTGGGTGTGTCCTGAGTGTGTCCTTGGTATGTCTTAGGTGTGTCCTGGGTGTGTCCTGGGTGTGTCCTAGGTATGTCTTAGGTGTGTCCTGGGTGTGTCCTGAGTGTGTCCTTGGTATGTCTTAGGTGTGTCCTGGGTGTGTCCTGGGTGTGTCCTAGGTATGTCTTAGGTGTGTTCTGGGTGTGTCCTGGGTGTGTCCTAGGTGTGTCCTGGGTGTGTCCAATGTGTGTCCTGGGTGTGTCCTATGTGTGTCCTGGGTGTGTCCTGAGTGTGTGTTTTGGGTGTGTCCTGGGTGTGTCCTAGGTGTGTCCTGGGTGTGTGTTCTGGGTGTGTCCTAGGTATGTCTTTGGTGTGTCCTGGGTGTGTGTTCTGGGTGTGTCCTGGGTGTGTCCTAGGAGTGTCCTGGGTGTGTCCTGGGTGTGTCCTAGGACTGTCCTGGGTGTGTCCTGGGTGTGTGTCCTAAGTGTGTCCTGGGTGTGTGTCCTGGGTGTGTCCTAGGTGTGTCCTGGGTGTGTGTTCTGGATGTGTCCTGGGTGTGTGTTCTGGATGTGTCCTGGGTGTGTCCTAGGTGTGTCCTGGGTGTGTCCAATGTGTGTCCTGGGTGTGTCCTTTGTGTGTCCTGGGTGTGTCCTGAGTGTGTCCTAGGTATGTCCTAGGTGTGTCCTGGGTGTATCCTGGGTGTGTCCTAGGTATGTCTTAGGTGTGTCCTGGGTGTGTCCTATGTGTGTCCTGGGTGTGCCCTGAGTGTGTCCTAGGTATGTCTTAGGTGTGTCCTGGGTGTGTCCTGGGTGTGTCCTAGGTATGTCTTAGGTGTGTCCTGGGTGTGTCCTAGGTATGTCTTAGGTGTCCTGGGTGTGTCCTGAGTGTGTCCTAGGTGTGTCCTGGGTGTGTCCTGGGTGTGTCCTAGGTATGTTAGGTGTGTCCTGGGTGTGTCCTAGGTATGTCTTAGGTATATCCTAGGTGTGTCCTAGGTATGTCTTAGGTGCGTCCTGGGTGTGTCCTGGGTGTGTCCTAGGTATGTCTTAGGTGTGTCCTGGGTGTGTGTTCTGGGTGTGTCCTGGGTGTGTAATAGGTGTTTCCTGGGTGTGTCCAATGTGTGTCCTGGGTGTGTCCAATGTGTGTCCTGGGTGTGTCCTAGGTGTGTCCTGGGTGTGTCCAATGTGTGTCCTGTTTGTGTCCTGGGTGTGTCCTAGGTATGTCTTAGGTGTGTCCTGGGTGTGTCCTGGGTGTGTCCTGAGTGTTTCCTGGGTGTGTCCTAGGTATGTCTTAGGTGTGTCCTGGGTGTGTCCTAGGTATGTCTTAGGTGTGTCCTGGGTGTGTCCTGGGTGTGTCCTAGGTATGTCTTAGATGTGTCCTGGGTGTGTCCTAGGTATGTCTTAGGTGTGTCCTGGGTGTGTCCTAGGTATGTCTTAGGTGTGTCCTGGGTGTGTCCTAGGTATGTCTTAGGTGTGTCCTGGGTGTGTCCTAGGTATGTCTTAGGTGTGTCCTGGGTGTGTCCTCGTGTGTCCTAGGTATGTCTTAGGTGTGTCCTGGGTGTGTCCTGGGTGTGTCCTAGGTATGTCTTAGGTGTGTCCTGGTTGTGTCCTAGGTATGTCTTAGGTGTGTCCTGGGTGTGTCCTGGGTGTGTCCTAGGTATGTCTTAGGTGTGTCCTGGGTGTGTCCTGGGTGTGTCCTAGGTATGTCTTAGGTGTGTCCTGGGTGTGTCCTAGGTATGTCTTAGGTGTGTCCTGGGTGTGTCCTAGGTATGTCTTAGGTGTGTCCTGGGTGTGTCCTAGGTATGTCTTAGGTGTGTCCTGGGTGTGTCCTGGGTGTGTCCTGAGTGTGTCCTAGGTATGTCTTAGGTGTGTCCTGGGTGTGTCCTAGGTATGTCTTAGGTGTGTCCTGGGTGTGTCCTAGGTATGCCTTAGGTGTGTCTTGGGTGTGTCCTGGGTGTGTCCTGGGTGTGTCCTAGGTATGTCTTAGGTGTGTCTTGGGTGTGTCCTGGGTGTGTCCTAGGTATGTCTTAGGTGTGTCCTGGGTGTGTCCTGGGTGTGTCCTCGTGTGTCCTAGGTATGTCTTAGGTGTGTCTTGGGTGTGTCCTGGGTGTGTCCTAGGTATGTCTTAGGTGTGTCCTGGGTGTGTCCTGGGTGTGTCCTAGGTATGTCTTAGGTGTGTCCTGGGTGTGTCCTAGGTATGTCTTAGGTGTGTCCTGGGTGTGTCCTAGGTATGTCTTAGGTGTGTCCTGGGTGTGTCCTAGGTATGTCTTAGGTGTGTCCTGGGTGTGTCCTGGGTGTGTCCTGAGTGTGTCCTAGGTATGTCTTAGGTGTGTCCTGGGTGTGTCCTAGGTATGTCTTAGGTGTGTCCTGGGTGTGTCCTGGGTGTGTCCTAGGTATGCCTTAGGTGTGTCTTGGGTGTGTCCTGGGTGTGTCCTGGGTGTGTCCTAGGTATGTCTTAGGTGTGTCCTGGGTGTGTCCTGGGTGTGTCCTAGGTATGTCTTAGGTGTGTCCTGGGTGTGTCCTGGGTGTGTCCTCGTGTGTCCTAGGTATGTCTTAGGTGTGTCCTGGGTGTGTCCTGGGTGTGTCCTAGGTATGTCTTAGGTGTCTCCTGGTTGTGTCCTAGGTATGTCTTAGGTGTGTCCTGGGTGTGTCCTGGGTGTGTCCTAGGTATGTCTTAGGTGTGTCCTGGGTGTGTCCTGGGTGTGTCCTAGGTATGTCTTAGGTGTGTCCTGGGTGTGTCCTAGGTATGTCTTAGGTGTGTCCTGGGTGTGTCCTAGGTATGTCTTAGGTGTGTCCTGGGTGTGTCCTGAGTGTGTCCTAGGTATGTCTTAGGTGTGTCCTGGGTGTGTCCTAGGTATGTCTTAGGTGTGTCCTGGGTGTGTCCTGGGTGTGTCCTAGGTATGTCTTTGGTGTGTCTTGGGTGTGTCCTGGGTGTGTCCTGGGTGTGTCCTAGGTATGTCTTAGGTGTGTCCTGGGTGTGTCCTGGGTGTGTCCTAGGTATGTCTTAGGTGTGTCCTGGGTGTGTCCTAGGTATGTCATAGGTGTGTCCTGGGTGTGTCCTAGGTATGTCTTAGGTGTGTCCTGGGTGTGTCCTAGGTATGTCTTAGGTGTGTCCTGGGTGTGTCCTGGGTGTGTCTTAGGTGTGTCCTGAGTGTGTCCTAGGAATGTCTTAGGTGTGTCCTGGGTGTGTCCTGGGTGTGTCCTGGGTGTGTCTTAGGTGTGTCCTGAGTGTGTCCTAGGTATGTCTTAGGTGTGTCCTGGGTGTGTCCTAGGTATGTCTTAGGTGTGTCCTGGGTGTGTCCTGGGTGTGTCCTGAGTGTGTCCTAGGTATGTCTTAGGTGTGACCTGGGTGTGTCCTGAGTGTGTCCTAGGTATGTCTTAGGTGTGTCCTGGGTGTGTCCTAGGTATGTCTTAGGTGTGACCTGGGTGTGTCCTGAGTGTGTCCTAGGTATGTCTTAGGTGTGTCCTGGGTGTGTCCTATGTGTGTCCTGGGTGTGTCCTGGGTGTGTCCTATGTGTGTTCTGGGTGTGTCCTGGGTGTGTCCTGAGTGTGTCCTAGGTATGTCTTAGGTGTGTCCTGGGTGTGTCCTGAGTGTGTCCTAGGTATGTCTTAGGTGTGTCCTGAGTGTGTCCTAGGTATGTCTTAAGTGTGTCCTGGGTGTGTCCTATGTGTGTCCTGGGTGTGTCCTGGGTGTGTCCTGAGTGTGTCCTAGGTATGTCTTAGGTGTGTCCTGGGTGTGTCCTGAGTGTGTCCTTGGTATGTCTTAGGTGTGTCCTGGGTGTGTCCTGGGTGTGTCCTAGGTATGTCTTAGGTGTGTCCTGGGTGTGTCCTGAGTGTGTCCTTGGTATGTCTTAGGTGTGTCCTGGGTGTGTCCTGGGTGTGTCCTAGGTATGTCTTAGGTGTGTTCTGGGTGTGTCCTGGGTGTGTCCTAGGTGTGTCCTGGGTGTGTCCAATGTGTGTCCTGGGTGTGTCCTATGTGTGTCCTGGGTGTGTCCTGAGTGTGTGTTTTGGGTGTGTCCTGGGTGTGTCCTAGGTGTGTCCTGGGTGTGTGTTCTGGGTGTGTCCTAGGTATGTCTTTGGTGTGTCCTGGGTGTGTGTTCTGGGTGTGTCCTGGGTGTGTCCTAGGAGTGTCCTGGGTGTGTCCTAGGAGTGTCCTGGGTGTGTCCTGGGTGTGTCCTAGGAGTGTCCTGGGTGTGTCCTGGGTGTGTGTCTTGGGTGTGTCCTGGGTGTGTGTCCTGGGTGTGTCCTAGGTGTGTCCTGGGTGTGTGTTCTGGATGTGTCCTGGGTGTGTGTTCTGGATGTGTCCTGGGTGTGTCCTAGGTGTGTCCTGGGTGTGTCCAATGTGTATCCTGGGTGTGTCCTTTGTGTGTCCTGGGTGTGTCCTGAGTGTGTCCTAGGTATGTCTTAGGTGTGTCCTGGGTGTGTCCTGGGTGTGTCCTAGGTATGTCTTAGGTGTGTCCTGGGTGTGTCCTATGTGTGTCCTGGGTGTGCCCTGAGTGTGTCCTAGGTATGTCTTAGGTGTGTCCTGGGTATGTCCTGGGTGTGTCCTAGGTATGTCTTAGGTGTGTCCTGGGTGTGTCCTAGGTATGTCTTAGGTGTGTCCTGGGTGTGTCCTGAGTGTGTCCTAGGTGTGTCCTGGGTGTGTCCTGGGTGTGTCCTAGGTATGTTAGGTGTGTCCTGGGTGTGTCCTAGGTATGTCTTAGGTATGTCCTAGGTGTGTCCTAGGTATGTCTTAGGTGCGTCCTGGGTGTGTCCTGGGTGTGTCCTTGGTATGTCTTAGGTGTGTCCTGGGTGTGTGTTCTGGGTGTGTCCTGGGTGTGTAATAGGTGTTTCCTGGGTGTGTCCAATGTGTGTCCTGGGTGTGTCCAATGTGTGTCCTGGGTGTGTCCTAGGTGTGTCCAATGTGTGTCCTGTTTGTGTCCTGGGTGTGTCCTGGGTGTGTCCTAGGTATGTCTTAGGTGTGTCCTGGGTGTGTCCTGGGTGTGTCCTGAGTGTTTCCTGGGTGTGTCCTAGGTATGTCTTAGGTGTGTCCTGGGTGTGTCCTAGGTATGTCTTAGGTGTGTCCTGGGTGTGTCCTGGGTGTGTCCTAGGTATGTCTTAGATGTGTCCTGGGTGTGTCCTAAGTATGTCTTAGGTGTGTCCTGGGTGTGTCCTAGGTATGTCTTAGGTGTGTCCTGGGTGTGTCCTAGGTATGTCTTAGGTGTGTCCTGGGTGTGTCCTAGGTATGTCTTAGGTGTGTCCTGGGTGTGTCCTCGTGTGTCCTAGGTATGTCTTAGGTGTGTCCTGGGTGTGTCCTGGGTGTGTCCTAGGTATGTCTTAGGTGTGTCCTGGTTGTGTCCTAGGTATGTCTTAGGTGTGTCCTGGGTGTGTCCTAGGTATGTCTTAGGTGTGTCCTGGGTGTGTCCTGGGTGTGTCCTAGGTATGTCTTAGGTGTGTCCTGGGTGTGTCCTAGGTATGTCTTAGGTGTGTCCTGGGTGTGTCCTAGGTATGTCTTAGGTGTGTCCTGGGTGTGTCCTAGGTATGTCTTAGGTGTGTCCTGGGTGTGTCCTGGGTGTGTCCTGAGTGTGTTCTAGGTATGTCTTAGGTGTGTCCTGGGTGTGTCCTAGGTATGTCTTAGGTGTGTCCTGGGTGTGTCCTGGGTGTGTCCTAGGTATGCCTTAGGTGTGTCTTGGGTGTGTCCTGGGTGTGTCCTGGGTGTGTCCTAGGTATGTCTTAGGTGTGTCCTGGGTGTGTCCTGGGTGTGTCCTAGGTATGTCTTAGGTGTGTCCTGGGTGTGTCCTGGGTGTGTCCTCGTGTGTCCTAGGTATGTCTTAGGTGTGTCCTGGGTGTGTCCTGGGTGTGTCCTAGGTATGTCTTAGGTGTGTCCTGGTTGTGTCCTAGGTATGTCTTAGGTGTGTCCTGGGTGTGTCCTGGATGTGTCCTAGGTATGTCTTAGGTGTGTCCTGGGTGTGTCCTAGGTATGTCTTAGGTGTGTCCTGGGTGTGTCCTAGGTATGTCTTAGGTGTGTCCTGGGTGTGTCCTAGGTATGTCTTAGGTGTGTCCTGGGTGTGTCCTAGGTGTGTCCTGAGTGTGTCCTAGGTATGTCTTAGGTGTGTCCTGGGTGTGTCCTAGGTATGTCTTAGGTGTGTCCTGGGTGTGTCCTGGGTGTGTCCTAGGTATGTCTTAGGTGTGTCTTGGGTGTGTCCTGGGTGTGTCCTGGGTGTGTCCTAGGTATGTCTTAGGTGTGTCCTGGGTGTGTCCTGGGTGTGTCCTGGGTGTGTCCTGGGTGTGTCCTAGGTATGTCTTAGGTGTGTCCTGGGTGTGTCCTGGGTGTGTCCTGAGTGTGTCCTAGGTATGTCTTAGGTGTGTCCTGGGTGTGTCCTAGGTATGTCTTAGGTGTGTCCTGGGTGTGTCCTATGTGTGTCCTGGGTGTGTCCTGGGTGTGTCCTATGTGTGTCCTGGGTGTGTCCTGGGTGTGTCCTGAGTGTGTCCTAGGTATGTCTTAGGTGTGTCCTGGGTGTGTCCTGAGTGTGTCCTAGGTATGTCTTAGGTGTGTCCTGGTTGTGTCTTAGGTATGTCTTAGGTGTGTCCTGGGTGTGTCCTGGGTGTGTCCTAGGTATGTCTTAGGTGTGTCCTGGGTGTGTCCTGGGTGTGTCCTAGGTATGTCTTAGGTGTGTCCTGGGTGTGTCCTAGGTATGTCTTAGGTGTGTCCTGGGTGTGTCCTAGGTATGTCTTAGGTGTGTCCTGGGTGTGTCCTAGGTATGTCTTAGGTGTGTCCTGGGTGTGTCCTGGGTGTGTCCTAGGTATGTCTTAGGTGTGTCCTGGGTGTGTCCTGGGTGTGTCCTAGGTATGTCTTAGGTGTGTCCTGGGTGTGTCCTAGGTATGTCTTAAAGGTGTGTCCTGGGTGTGTCCTAGGTATGTCTTAGGTGTGTCCTGGGTGTGTCCTGGGTGTGTCCTGAGTGTGTCCTAGGTATGTCTTAGGTGTGTCCTGGGTGTGTCCTAGGTATGTCTTAGGTGTGTCCTGGGTGTGTCCTGGGTGTGTCCTAGGTATGTCTAAGGTGTGTCTTGGGTGTGTCCTGGGTGTGTCCTGGGTGTGTCCTAGGTATGTCTTAGGTGTGTCCTGGGTGTGTCCTGGGTGTGTCCTGGGTGTGTCCTGGGTGTGTCCTAGGTATGTCTTAGGTGTGTCCTGGGTGTGTCCTGGGTGTGTCCTGAGTGTGTCCTAGGTATGTCTTAGGTGTGTCCTGGGTGTGTCCTAGGTATGTCTTAGGTGTGTCCTGGGTGTGTCCTGGGTGTGTCCTAGGTATGCCTTAGGTGTGTCTTGGGTGTGTCCTGGGTGTGTCCTGGGTGTGTCCTAGGTATGTCTTAGGTGTGTCCTGGGTGTGTCCTGGGTGTGTCCTAGGTATGTCTTAGGTGTGTCCTGGGTGTGTCCTGGGTGTGTCCTCGTGTGTCCTAGGTATGTCTTAGGTGTGTCCTGGGTGTGTCCTAGGTATGTCTTAGGTGTGTCCTGGTTGTGTCCTAGGTATGTCTTAGGTGTGTCCTGGGTGTGTCCTGGATGTGTCCTAGGTATGTCTTAGGTGTGTCCTGGGTGTGTCCTAGGTATGTCTTAGGTGTGTCCTGGGTGTGTCCTAGGTATGTCTTAGGTGTGTCCTGGGTGTGTCCTAGGTATGTCTTAGGTGTGTCCTGGGTGTGTCCTGGGTGTGTCCTGAGTGTGTCCTAGGTATGTCTTAGGTGTGTCCTGGGTGTGTCCTAGGTATGTCTTAGGTGTGTCCTGGGTGTGTCCTGGGTGTGTCCTAGGTATGTCTTAGGTGTGTCTTGGGTGTGTCCTGGGTGTGTCCTGGGTGTGTCCTAGGTATGTCTTAGGTGTGTCCTGGGTGTGTCCTGGGTGTGTCCTGGGTGTGTCCTGGGTGTGTCCTAGGTATGTCTTAGGTGTGTCCTGGGTGTGTCCTGGGTGTGTCCTGAGTGTGTCCTAGGTATGTCTTAGGTGTGTCCTGGGTGTGTCCTAGGTATGTCTTAGGTGTGTCCTGGGTGTGTCCTATGTGTGTCCTGGGTGTGTCCTGGGTGTGTCCTATGTGTGTCCTGGGTGTGTCCTGGGTGTGTCCTGAGTGTGTCCTAGGTATGTCTTAGGTGTGTCCTGGGTGTGTCCTGAGTGTGTCCTAGGAATGTCTTAGGTGTGTCCTGGTTGTGTCCTATGTGTGTCCTGGGTGTGTCCTGGGTGTGTCCTGAGTGTGTCCTAGGTATGTCTTAGGTGTGTCCTGGGTGTGTCCTGGGTGTGTCCTAGGTATGTCTTAGGTGTGTCCTGGGTGTGTCCTGGGTGTGTCCTAGGTATGTCTTAGGTGTGTCCTGGGTGTGTCCTAGGTATGTCTTAGGTGTGTCCTGGGTGTGTCCTAGGTATGTCTTAGGTGTGTCCTGGGTGTGTCCTAGGTATGTCTTAGGTGTGTCCTGGGTGTGTCCTGGGTGTGTCCTGAGTGTGTCCTAGGTATGTCTTAGGTGTGTCCTGGGTGTGTCCTGGGTGTGTCCTAGGTATGCCTTAGGTGTGTCTTTGGTGTGTCCTGGGTGTGTCCTGGGTGTGTCCTAGGTATGTCTTAGGTGTGTCCTGGGTGTGTCCTGGGTGTGTCCTAGGTATGTCTTAGGTGTGTCCTGGGTGTGTCCTGGGTGTGTCCTCGTGTGTCCTAGGTATGTCTTAGGTGTGTCCTGGGTGTGTCCTGGGTGTGTCCTAGGTATGTCTTAGGTGTGTCCTGGTTGTGTCCTAGGTATGTCTTAGGTGTGTCCTGGGTGTGTCCTGGGTGTGTCCTAGGTATGTCTTAGGTGTGTCCTGGGTGTGTCCTGGGTGTGTCCTAGGTATGTCTTAGGTGTGTCCTGGGTGTGTCCTAGGTATGTCTTAGGTGTGTCCTGGGTGTGTCCTAGGTATGTCTTAGGTGTGTCCTGGGTGTGTCCTGGGTGTGTCCTGAGTGTGTCCTAGGTATGTCTTAGGTGTGTCCTGGGTGTGTCCTAGGTATGTCTTAGGTGTGTCCTGGGTGTG
>NC_091152.1:3909159-4044159 GCF_040958095.1 Procambarus clarkii
TGTATATCTCTCGTACATCTTGCAACTTGAATATCTCTCATACATCTGGCCACTTGTATATCTCTCGTACATCTGGTAACTTGCATATCTCTCGTACATCTGGCCACTTGTATATCTCTCGTACATCTGGCAACCTGTATATCTCTAGTACATCTGGTAACTTGTATATCTCTCGTACCTCTGGCAACCTGTATATCTCTCGTACATCTGGCAACTTGTATATCTCTCGTTAATCTGGCAACTTGAGTATCTTTCGTACATCACTGTTACCTCTGGCACCTTGTTCATCCCTGTTACGTTGGCAGACCAATACACCAGCCATGGTCTTACTGTCGTAAGTCACCGAGAAAGATTGCCAGACATGAAACAATCAAAGACATCGTCATTAGAAGTTTGGCTACAGCCAGGTGTCCAGCACAAAGGGAACCCCAGTTGTGCAGACCTGACAACAGCCAATAACGCCCAGATGGAGTCATCCTGCAGCCATGGAGGGAAGGAAAACAGGTCGTGTGGGTCTACACGTATGTGTCTATATTGGTTGATACCTATCTACCTTGCAATACAGCTGAATGAAGTAGGGCAGCCACCTTCAGAGAGACCCAGAAAACTAACAAGTACAGGGACCTAAAACGTTGTTACAGGTTCGTGCCTATAAGCTCTGAGACCCTGGGCACCTGAGGTAAATGTGCACTTAAGTTCCTAAAGGAGGTGGATGAAGAACTCATTAGAAAAACTAAAGACTCAAGAGCGGCCAGTTTCCTGTTCCAGCGCCTCAGTATCGTGATTCAGAGAGGAAATGCGTGCTGCATCTTGGGCATGCAGCCAACCTCCAAAGAGCTGGATGAGGTCTTCGAACATTGATTGTTATATGTGGGTGTTGTCTGTAAACTGTAGCAATGTAATAAAATAAAATTAAGAAAGCTCTCTGGTATGTCAAAAGGAGTACAAGCCGAATCACGATACACTCTGTCCATCATCATCCTGATTGTTTCGTCCACAAGCACATTGGTAAACAGCAACTCCACCTCCAAAGAGGCTTTTATCCCTGTAGCCCGTGCTCCCCACAGTAAGTCAACGAATTCCTTTGGAGACTTCAGGCTAAAAGCACAAGGCACATAAGGAGTCAGCAGGCATTTGAGTTGCCTAGCCAGTCTGTATGTGGGTGTGGGTATCTAGCTGACAATTGGTCGAAGTGGGTTTCCATGCTTGTGGGTCTTGACATTCTCATATGCATAACCAGATTTGTATTCCCCGGTAACCTTTGGCAGATGGAGTTCGGATTTCTTGGCGTGTTGTGATTTAGCTAGTTGTACTTTTTGATAGGTAGAGAATTTCAATTATTTTAGCTGTGTCAGGGCAGGTATAGGATGTTTTTTTCTTACAGATAAGTTGGAAGGGATGCTGGGCTGCAAGTTGGACAGCCGGGATCACCGGGACAGTCTTCCGTCCCTCATTATTTTTATGTATCATTGTTGATTCATGTTATTATGTAATTCATGCATTATTGAGTGCCATTAAAGTTGATAGGTGACTACATGGATTTAATTAGGATTAGATAATTTTTTTGTATTTGAGGCATTGGTCAAAATTTTTTGTTTTGTTTGTACATGGTTACAGTACGTGCAGGATGAGTAATTCATGCATTAAAGCAATTTACATACACATTTCTTAATATCAGAGAGATGGAGTTGTAATGGTCACTGGAGAGAGCCATTGTCCCCTTCCCATTTACCCCTCTCCCCTTCCCCCTTGTTTCATCTCCCCCTCCCCTTTCCTCTCCTTACCTCCACCTCCGGCCATAAACCCCTTGGACTTAAGCTTCTCTCGGTTGATAACACCGTCTCTGAACTAGTGCCCCCCCCCCCACCACTCCTCATCCTCTTCTCTGCCCTCTGTCTCCTGCCAGGGACATGTCAAGTGAAGGGTAGTATATACAGCTGGTACCTTAACACTACTTGTCTCAAGTTTCTTAGGCTTGTTTTCCTGTGATGGATGGAGGATGTAGGTGTGGGAACAAGCCAGCAATCTATGAGAGTTTAACATACCCTTCTAGACAAGCCAATAACCTGTCCTGGAGCTCATTGGTGGAGAGCCAGGGAGGCCTAGTGGGCAGTGCATGGCCTCGATTGGCTGGACTAAGTAAGTAAGTAATTATCAAAAGAAGGCACCAAACCGGGAAGGCTATGTAGCACCATCAAATGCGCAAAATAATCAGTGGGCGCTAAATATCACCAAGGATGCCAATACGAGAACAAAAACGCATAAGGCGAACGACATCAAAAGTATCCGAGTCACCAAGAATTCTATTGAGGGACAGGTGACCGCGAGGGGCGGTCGGAAAGCAAGACACACGCTCGTCCTGGAAGTCAGGACATTCAAGAAGGACATGCACGACCGTAAGAGGGACAATGCAACTAGGACAATAAGGAGCAGGGCGGCGCTCCATCAAGTGACCATGGGTTAAGCGAGTATGGCCAATACGCAACCTCGCCAGAGCTGTTTCCCACCGCCGGTTACGGTGGAAGGAGGACGGCCACGAGGAAACACAACATTTAAGAGTACGTAGCTTGTTACCAGTAACAGACAACCAAGAAGCCTGCCAACGGGTAAGGACTGAGGAATGGATAACCGGGTAAAAGTCGGAATACGGAATGCCTTTACGAGAGATGGGACAAGAGCGGACAGCTTCCTTGGCGGCAGCATCCGCACGCTCATTTAAAGACACACCAATATGGCTGGGAACCCAACAAAACTCAACCGACTTAAATTTACTGTGAACAAGAAACAGCCAATGCTGGATCTCGACAACTACTGGATGAACCGGATTAAAGGACCCGAGAGCCATGAGGGCACTACGAGAGTCAACAACAACTACAAAGGAAGACTGACAACGAGAAAGCAGGAGACGAAGAGCATAGAGAATAGCATAAAGTTCCGCTGTAAAGATGCTAGTCTCTGGAGGTAAGCGACACATATAAGTGCGATCAGGAAAAACAACAGAGTAGCCAACACCGTTCGCCGACTTTGACCCATCGGTGAAGACAGAAACGGAGCGGGAGTGAGAAGAAAAGTGCTCAAGGAAAAGGCGTTTTAGAACCGTAAGAGGGGTAAAAGCTTTAGTGATACGGGTCAAGGAAGTACAAAACCGCGGAAGAGGGACTCTCCATGGGGGCAAAGAAGGAACAACACGAGGAGAAACATTAGAAATACAAACGGAAAGAGAATCCTGGAGGCGAGATAACCGGACAGAAAGAGGGAGGTGGTGAAGAGGAACAGGAACCGCAGGAGGGGGTAAAAGTTAAAGCATGACAGAGGCGAGAGGAAGGATGTTGTAAGGACCGCGCAAGATAGCGAAGACAGTAGCGATCATGGCGGTCCTGGAGAGACAGGAAGCCAGTGTCAACATACAAGCTAAGGAAGGGAGTCGAACGAAAGGCACCAGAACTGAGGCGCAACCCAGTATGATGCAAAGCATCAAGACGGCGAAGAGTAGAAGGAGAAGCAGACGAGTAAGCAGGGCAACCATAATCGAGCTTAGACAGGACGAGAGAGGAATGTAAAGCAAGGAGAGTGCGCCTATCTGCCCCCCAAGAAGTATGGGACAAGACCCGAAGGAGGGTAAGGGCCTTAGAGCACTCAACACGGAGGTAAGAGATATGGGAAGACCAAGACAAACGAGTGTCAAGGAATAACCCCAAAAGCTTCGCGGAATCTTTGTATTCAAGGGGATGACCATAAAGTGACAAAGAGGGACGAAGAACAACCCGTTTCCGCGTAAAAGTCATGGCACAAGTCTTAGAAGTAGAGAACTTGAAGCCATGATCGGTGGCCCAAGACGACAAGGCATCAATTGCAAGTTGAAGCCGGCGCTGAAGGAGAGGCGAATCATCACCCTGACAGCAAAGGGTAAGATCATCGACATAGAGAGCGGAGAAGACACCAGAAGGAAGAGAGGAAAGAAGACCATTGAGGGCAACCAGAAAAAGAGTAGTGCTCAGAACACTACCCTGGGGCACACCTTCGAATTGCTGAAAAGAGGCAAAGAGAGCAGTACCAAGGCGCACTCGAAAGGAACGACGGGAGAGGAAGCTGCGGAGAAAGAGAGGGAAATGACCACGAAGGCCAAAAGAATGAAGCTGGGTTAGAATAGGATATCGCCAAGTGGTGTCGTAAGCCTTTTCCAGGTCAAAAAGGAAGGCAACAATGGAGGTCTTCGCAACAAAAGCAGTACGAATATAGACCTCCAAGTTCACCAGAACATTTGTCGTGCTGCGGCACTTGCGGAAACCAAATTGAGAAGGGGAGAGAAGGTGATGGTGTTCCAGGAACCACATCAGACGAACGTTAACCATTCGTTCAAAGAGTTTGCAAACACAACTTGTGAGAGCAATAGGGCGAAAGTCCTTAGGGGAAGTACCCAGAGACCCCGGTTTACGAACAGGGAGGACAACGGCATCGAGCCAGTCCTCAGGGACTGACGACGACTCCCAGATCCGATTATACAGACTCAGTAAATACTGAGACGTGCACGGAGGGAGATGGCGAAGCATCTCATAATGAATACCATCGGAGCCTTCTGCCGTAGAACCGCAGAGGGCCAGAGCAGAACGAAGTTCAGAGAGAGAGAAGGGATCATTATAGGGAAGCTGAAGATGAGTGCAGAAATCTAAAGGACGAGACTCAAGGACAGGTTTATGAAGAAGAAAAGATTGGGGAAGATGAAGAATTAGAAGCCCCAGCAACGGCTGGGGGGGGGAGAGAAAGGAATAGCCACGAAAACGACCAGGACGAGCGCCAAGCATCGGCTCCTGGAGACAGACACAAAGGGGCGAAAACCGCGAAATCAGAAGTTGGAGTTCGAGGAAATTGGCGTAATAACCTCGAACGTTCCATTGAAGAATGGACAACGACGAGAAGAGAAAGGACAAAAACAGAGAACAAGGAAGAAACAAAGGCGAAAGAGCAACAGAGCACGTTAAAGAATATCAGGGTCGGGATCAGGGTCAGCAAAGTCAGGGTTAGGGGGCATGGGTAAACAGAGCAAAGACGGAGGGAAGGAAACGGGAGAACAGATCGGAGGTGGGCGGGCGGGGTCCGGAGGAGGAGGAAGAGGAGGAGACAACGGAGAGGAGCAGTCAAGGACAGCAGCAGGAAGAGGGGGGGTAGAAAGAGGGGAGCGAACCTCAGCAAGGGCAGCAACCGAGAGGGAAGCGGGGGCTAAAGAAACCTCCATAGCAGGAACAGGGGGTGCAACCACCGAAATGGGAGGTGAAGGAGCGAGAGAAGCAGTAGTATGGGCCGAGGAAGAAAGCAAAACCTTCTTACCCGCCAGGGAGGAGGAAGGAGAGGAGCCAGGCTTATGCTTCTGACTTAAAGAGACAGGTGTCCCAGCAACCACGTACTGGGCAACGACTTCTAGCGTCTCAGCAGGAGAAGCCGAACGAGAGCACACACGACGGCCATTTGGAGAGCGATGGACATCAGCCTGCACCGACAGGCGGCGGGGAGAGTCAAGAGACGGAGGGGAAGGATGGGAAGGAGGAACGGAGGGAGACGAGGAAGAAGACACAGGAGACACGACAGACCGGGTAGAAAGAAGGGGAACCCCAGATAGAGGACCAGGAGGTGGATCCTTCGGGAGAGAACCCAAAGGAACAGAGGAGGGGGCAGTGGGCGTATCAGGGTCCAAGGCCCGGAAACGATTGTGAGTCTGAGGAAGGCGGGAAGGACGAGGAGAGGAAGAGCGCAACACGCGAGCATAAGAGATATTAGCATAAGGCGGGAGCCGGCGAACCTGGCGCCTCGCCTCAGGAAAAGATAAACGCTCCCGGTGCTTCAAGTTGAGGACGGCTGCCTCAAGCTTGTAATGGACACACGCACGGGAGAAGGTAGGATGGGCCTCACCGCAGTTGAGGCAACGGGCCTGGGGAGAAGTGCACTCCGACTTAGAGTGACTTTCGCCACCACACAAAGGACAGAGAGAGACAGTCCCAGAGCAGCGGAGGGCACCATGCCCAAACCTCCAGCACTTGTTACAGAGCCGAGGAGAAGGAATGTACTCCTGGACAGAGCACCTGGCACCAGCAAGAATGACAGAGGGTGGAAGGGTCCTACCATCAAAGGTAATCTTCACAACCCGGAGGGGTTGACGGCGACTACCACGAGGGGGACGAGTAAACGTGTCCACCTGGAGAATAGAATGGCCCTGGGCAGCAAGGATATGTCGAATATCGTCGTGGCAGTCGCGCAGGTCCCGAACACTGGTCGCAACATGGGGCGGGAGACAGAATAGTGCCAACACTGGCATTCAACTGAGCGTTCTTCGAGACCCGAGCAGGGGTCTCGCCAAGGCAGGATAAGGCAGCCAAGCGGGAAGCAGCATCCTGAGAAGGAGCAGCAACGACACGTGTACCGAGATGAGTGGGGTTGAAAGTAATGGAGGCATCCACGGAATCAACGAGATGTCGATGGAGGGAGAAATCGACAGGAGGCGCAGAATCAAGAGGGAGGAGATCAAAATATTTGGTCCACGAAGCGGGACCAAACAAGGCTTGATAGGTAGCAGAACTGGAAGGAATCGAGCGAGGGCGGCCGTGACGAAGACGGCGGTGAGAACCCCCAGAAAGAGAGGGGTTAAAAGGCGCAGTAGTTACAACTAGAGAAGGAGCCGCGCCAGGGAACGAGGTAGTCACCACTGGGGGCTTGGGGCTCGACCCAACCACAGAGGAGGGTGGGGAGCCAGGGGAAGGAGTCAGAGAGGCCAAAGGAGGAGCAAGGTCGGGGCCGAATGCAGCGGAGGCTACAGAGCCCGGTCTTCCAACACGGACTGACTCGGGGGCTTGGTCGCCCACCCCACGAGCCTGAGAAGGTAAAGCAGAAACAGCCGAAACAGGGGTCATCATCATTACGAAAAAGAAAATTCATTCACGAATGTGCCCCCACACCCACCATGGAGCCACAATTAGAGGCAGGACACCCAACAAGAAGCTATCGCCGATCTTGCCGGGGCCTCCTAGGGGTGCGTCGTGAGTATACGCCCCACAAACGCCACCTTAAGAAACCGACAGTCCGTCGAGATCAGGTTCAGTGACGAAAGGGGGATTGACAATAAAAGGTTCCCCTCGCTCTCGACGTTGGGTACTACGATTCTACGGGTGCAAGAGTATGCCTCCTCAAGCACCCGGGCGTCAAAATAGAAGAAGTCCAAGGGAAGAACCAGAACAAGCAAAAGGTCGGCAGGAAACGGCAAGCAGATAGGAGAAGAGGGGGGAGATAAACGAAACAGAAGGAAAAGGAAAAGGTGCCCAGCAGAATTGGAGAGGACGGCAGCAGGAGCACAAGGCTAGAAAAGGACAGAGGACTGTCCCAAGGAGCATCACACTCCGGCAGCCGCCCACTAAGCCCCCACACGGCAACAACGAGCTGAGCGGGGAGGGGGTTGGGTGGACTAAGCCTAGAGCCTGGACGTTGTAATGATTAGCTTTAAACTAGGATAGGCGGTGTTTAGGGGTTTAGAGATCCTAGGAAACTATGATAGATGTTGGGTAGAGCTATTCTTCACGTGGAGGTTGTTGAACTTAAAATTAGAGTGTGTACTGGAGGTCAACTTTGGGAAGGTCACAAGGACCTTGAGAGAGCCTACAGCATCATGCTGGTAATTGCAGAGATAAGGTAATGTGCTATCATTGGTTATGTATAATTAGCGTTACACCCATTGCCTCGTATTAGGATTATTATTAGGATTATATAGCCTAGGATGTATTTACATGTCATTTTATCAATAAAGGGACTTGTTAAGGGATTTTTGGTGCTTAACTAATTTTCCCCAATTTATTCTCAGTCATTAAATTCTCATTTTCATGCTGTATTGGAAGTTTCCCTGTGTCCCTTCATTCCATTCTGATTGAAGTTGTCCTCTTATTCTCAGTAAGTAAATTAAGGAATTTCTATAAATTATTCCAAATATTAATTCTCCAAGGTCCCTATGTCATTGTCAGGTACTGGGCTACTCTTCCTCTAGTCCAGTATGTTCTGTTCAGTCACACTCGTGTGTGGGGAAGTAGTGGCAGTGTTAAGTATAAGTTGTATTATATATTAAGGCATAATAATCAGGTTTCTGTCTCCATTGATGAACATCTGTTCAGCAGAGTTGGTAAGTACGGTAGTTTGGTGTTACACAACTGTGAACAGACAGACATATATTTTCTTTAGATATATTTCCACGCCTCGCATCTTGTTAGTGTATAGAGAGCGGGTTTTTTCCAAAATATCTGAAAATAATGCAAAATGATAAAACAGTTTTGACTCGGGTCCCCAACATTTCCACTAAGATCATCAACGGGGTCAGACCCATCCCTCGCCTGCCACAGCCTCACACCAGTCACCCTGCAAAGTTCACTCAAGCTGGCCCTAAAAGCCTGACATTAGACAAACCTCCACAATTAACATGAAAGACAGTGACTGGGTTTCGGGTCATCCAGGACACTTATCAAGGGGGATTTAGGAATAGTTGGGAAAAGCGACTATGAGGCGCGAGTGGTGGTAAAGTGAGGTGTCAGTGTATAAAATAGAGCCTGACATCTGAACCAGACCAACCTCCCTCCCAGCTGAAAGGAAACACTAAACAAAATATGCAGAGAAGGGAAGGATAATAAATTTAATAAAGGTAGGAGACATAAAATAGTGAGAACCAAATTAGAGAGACAAAGAGATAGTGTCAGACGAGAGAGGAAGATAAGGTGTCAACACTCTTCTCCAGTACATTACATCATATGTGTACTGAGGAAGGCAAGACTCAACACCAGTACTGGCAGGACTAATGTTCATGTTGGCCATGTTGGGTATGTTGTGTATGTTGGGCACGTTGTGTATGTTAGGCATGTTGTGTATGTTGGGCATGTGTATGTTGGGCATGTTGTGTATGTTTGCCATGTTGTGTATGTTGGGCATGTTGGGTATGTTGGGCATGTTGTGTATTTTGGGCATGTTGTGTATGTTGGGTATGTTGTATATGTTGAGCATGTTGGGCATGTTGTGTATGTTGTGTATGTTGTATATGTTGTGTATGTTGGGCATGTGTATGTTGGGCATGTTGTGTATGTTTGCCATGTTGTGTATGTTGGGCATGTTGGGTATGTTGGGCATGTTGTGTATTTTGGGCATGTTGTGCATGTTGGGTATGTTGTATATGTTGAGCATGTTGGGTATGTTGGGCATGTTGTGTATGTTGTGTATGTTGTATATGTTGGGTATGCTGGGCATGTTGGGTATGTTGTGTATGTTGGGCATGTTGTGTATGTTGGGTATGTTGTGTATGTTGTATATGTTGGACATGTTGGGTATGTTGTGTATGTTGGGTATGTTGCGTATGTTGGGTATGTTGGGTATGTTGTGTATGTTGTGTATGTTGGGCATGTTGGGTATGTTGGGCATGTTCTGTATGTTGGGCATGTTCTGTATGTTGGGCATGTTGGGTATGTTGGGCATGTTGTGTATGTTGGGTATGTTGTGTATGTTGTATATGTTGGGCATGTGTGTATGTTGGGCATGTTGTGTATGTTGGGCATGTTGTGTATGTTGGGTATATTGTGTATGTTGGGTATGTTGTGTATGTTGGGCATGTTGATATGTTGTTCATGTTGGGCATGTTGGGTATGTTGGGCATGTTGTGTATGTTGGGCACGTTGTATATGTTGGCCATGTTTTGTATGTTGGGCATATTGTGTATGTTGGGCATGTTGTGTATGTTGGGCATGTTGTGTATGTTGGGCATATTGTGTATGTTGGGCATGTTGTGTATGTTGGGCATGTTGTGTATGTTGGGTATGTTGTATGTTGGGTATGTTGTGTATGTTGGGCATGTTGGGCACGTCTTGTATGTTGGGCATGTTGTGAATATTGGGCATGTTGTGTATGTTGGGCATGTTGTGTATGTTGGGCATGTTGTGTATGTTGGGCATGTTGTGTATGTTGGGCACGTCTTGTATGTTGGGCATGTTGTGTATATTGGGCATGTTGTGTATGTTGGGCATGTTGTGTATGTTGGGAACGTATTGTATGTTGGGCATGTTGTGTATGTTGGGCATGTTGTGTATATTGGGCATGTTGTGTATGTTGGGAACGTATTGTATGTTGGGCATGTTGTGTATGTTGGGCATGTTGTGTATGCTGGGAACGTATTGTATGTTGGGCATGTTGTGTATGTTGGGCATGTTGTGTATGTTGGGCATGTTGTGTATGTTGGGCACGTCTTGTATGTTGGGCATGTTGTGTATGTTGGGCATGTTGTGTATATTGGGCATGTTGTGTATGTTGGGAACGTATTGTATGTTGGGCATGTTGTGTATGTTGGGCATGTTGTGTATGCTGGGAACGTATTGTATGTTGGGCATGTTGTGTATGTTGGGCATGTTGTGTATGTTGGGCATGTTGTGTATGTTGGGCATGTTGTGCATGTTGTGCATGTTGGGCATGTTGTGTATGTTGGGCATGTTGTCTATGTTGGGCATGTTGTGTATGTTGGGAACGTTTTGTATGTTGGGCATGTTGTGTATGTTGGGCATGTTGTGTATGTTGGGCATGTTGTGTATGTTGGGCATGTTGTCTATGTTGGGCATGTTGTGTATGTTGGGAACGTTTTGTATGTTGGGCATGTTGTGTATGTTGGGCATGTTGTGTATGTTGGGCATGTTGTGTATGTTGGGCATGTTGTGTATGCTGGGAACGTTTTGTATGTTGGGCATGTTGTGTATGTTGGGCATGTTGTGTATGCTGGGAACGTTTTGTATGTTGGGCATGTTGTGTATGCTGGGCACGTTGTGCATGTTGGGCATGTTGTGTATGTTGGGCATGTTGTGTATGTTGGGCATTTTGTGTATGTTGGGCATGTTGCATATGTTGGGCACGTTGTGCATGTTGGGCATGTTGTATATGTTGGGCATGTTGTGTATATTGTGTATGTTGGGCATGTTGTATATGTTGGGCATGTTGAGTATGTTGAGCACGTTTTGCATCTTGGCAACACAGTAGCCAAGATATGCAACACAGTAGCCAAGATATGCAACACAGTAGCCAAGATATGCAACACTGTAGCCAAGATATGCAACACTGTAGCCAAGATATGCAACACTGTAGCCAAGATATGCAACACTGTAGCCAAGATATGCAACACTGTAGCCAAGATATGCAACACTGTAGCCAAGATATGCAACACTGTAGCCAAGATATGCAACACTGTAGCCAAGATATGCAACACTGTAGCCAAGATATGCAACACTGTAGCCAAGATATGCAACACTGTAGCCAAGATATGCAACACTGTAGCCAAGATATGCAACACTGTAGCCAAGATATGCAACACTGTAGCCAAGATATGCAACACTGTAGCCAAGATATGCAACACTGTAGCCAAGATATGCAACACTGTAGCCAAGATATGCAACACTGTAGCCAAGATATGCAACACAGTAGCCAAGATATGCAACACTGTAGCCAAGATATGCAACACTGTAGCCAACATATGCAACACTGTAGCCAAGATATGCAACAATTCCTTCTACTCATATATCTATCCATCTATACATCTATCCATACATTTATCCATCCATCTATTCATCTATCAATCAGTCCATTCATTTAGCTATCTATCTTTCTATCAATCTATCTGCCAGACTATCCATCCATCCATTTATAATATATCGATCTACTATCCATCTTTTACCCATCTTGCGATCCATATATCCAGCTACCTATCCGTCTATTCACCCATATATCTAATGCATATGTCCATCTTTCTATCCATCCATCTATTCATCTACCTATGCATCTATCTATCCATGTATCCATTTCTTTGTCCATCTATCCATATGTCTATCCATCTATCTTTCTATTCATCCATTTGTGTTGCCATCTATCTATATCCACCGACCTTTTTATTTATGTATCCCTTCAGCTACTCATCTTCCTTTCCATCTATGTATTAATATTCATCCATCAACATATCCATCCATTCATCTACTCGTCCGTCTGTCTATCTATCCATTCATCTATCTACTGTCTGTCTATGTCTCTGCCTCTCTGTCTGTGCGTCTCTCTCTCTGGTGTGAAATATTACACAAAAAGCATAGTTACCCAAAAGGATACCTGATCAACCAGGCTGTGACTCGTACGTCAGGCTGCGAGCAGCCGCGTCCAACAGCCTGGTTGATCAGTCCGGCAACCAGGAGGCCTGGTCGACGACCGGGCCGCGGGGACGCTAAGCCCCGGAAGCACCTCAAGGTAACCCCTCATTCTGGTCTCCCCCCCCCCCCCCCCCCCCCCGTTGCATATCTTGCAATTGCATTTGCATTTTACTAGTTTTTTTTTATGTTTCTTATTGAAACTATTTAGCTGTGTAGCTAGGGGGGACAGTGCCAAAAATCGTTGTGGGGGTCTGAATGTAGCCCTGGCACTCTGTTCCCTTTTGAATTCTGGCGACCTTGACTAGCCTATGTTTATATATATATATATATATATATATATATATATATATATATATATATATATATATATATATATATATATATATATATATATATATTATTAAATATGACCGAAAAAGTAAGATTAATAATTCTAACACGAATTTTTTCAATCTTTCGTACATTTCTTTTCACTGTTGGAGGTAATTCAAAAATCAATTCTCCAATATTCATTTTTATTTCTAGTCTGACGCAACACTTGAGCGCGTTTCGTAAAACTTATTACATATTCAAAGACTTTACACATACACAACTGAATAGAACTTACATATCTCCGATTTGTTTATATTTACATTTGAGTGAGGTGGATGGGGTGAGGTGGTATTTAATAGGGTATTAATTTCATCAACACAAGACAGAACATGAAACAATGGGTATTGAAATGGAAGTGATTGTAGAAAGCCTATTGGTCCATATTTCTTGATGCTTCTATATTGGAGCGGAGTCTTGAGGTGGGTAGAATATAGTTGTGCATTAATTGGCTGTTGATTGCTGGTGTTGACTTCTTAATGTGCAGTGCCTCGCAAACGTCAAGCCGTCTGCTATCGCTGTATCTATCGATGATTTCTGTGTTGTTTACTAGGATTTCTCTGGCGATGGTTTGGTTGTGGGAAGAGATTATATGTTCCTTAATGGAGCCCTGTTGCTTATGCATCGTTAAACGCCTAGAAAGAGATGTTGTTGTCTTGCCTATATACTGGGTTTTTTGGAGCTTACAGTCCCCAAGTGGGCATTTGAAGGCATAGACGACGTTGGTCTCTTTTAAAGCGTTCTGCTTTGTGTCTGGAGAGTTTCTCATGAGTAGGCTGGCCGTTTTTCTGGTTTTATAGTAAATCGTCAGTTGTATCCTCTGATTTTTGTCTGTAGGGATAACGTTTCTATTAACAATATCTTTCAGGACCCTTTCCTCCGTTTTATGAGCTGTGGAAAAGAAGTTCCTGTAAAATAGTCTAATAGGGGGTATAGGTGTTGTGTTAGTTGTCTCTTCAGAGGTTGCATGGCGTTTCACTTTCCTTCTTATGATGTCTTCGACGAAACCATTGGAGAAGCCGTTGTTGACTACGACCTGCCTTACCCTACAGAGTTCTTCGTCGACTTGCTTCCATTCTGAGCTGTGGCTGAGAGCACGGTCAACATATGCGTTAACAACACTCCTCTTGTACCTGTCTGGGCAGTCGCTGTTGGCATTTAGGCACATTCCTATGCGCGTTTCCTTAGTGTAGACTGTAGTGTGGAAACCTCCGCTCTTTTCCATGACTGTTACATCTAGAAAGGGCAGCTTCCCATCCTTTTCCATCTCGTAAGTGAAACGCAGCACGGAACTCTGCTCAAATGCCTCTTTCAGCTCCTGCAGATGTCTGACATCAGGTACCTGTGTAAAAATGTCGTCAACATACCTGCAGTATATGGCCGGTTTCAAGTTCATGTTGACTAAGACTTTTTGCTCGATGGTACCCATGTAGAAGTTTGCAAACAGGACACCTAGGGGAGAACCCATGGCGACCCCAACTACTTGCTTATACATGTGCCCATCCGGGCTCAAGAAGGGTGCCTCTTTAGTACAAGCTTGGAGTAGTTTCCTCAGAATATTTTCTGGTATGTCAAGAGGAGTACAGGCTGGATCACGATACACTCTGTCGGCTATCATCCCGATTGTCTCGTCCACAGGTACGTTGGTAAACAGCGATTCTACGTCCAACGAGGTTCTTATCCCTGTGGCCCGTGTGCCCCGCAGTAAGTCAACAAATTCCTTTGGAGACTTCAGGCTGAAGGCACAAGGAACATAAGGAGTCAGCAGGCCGTTGAGTCGCTTCGCCAGTCTGTACGTGGGTGTGGGTATCTGGCTAATGATTGGCAGAAGTGGGTTTCCAGGCTTGTGTGTCTTGACATTTCCATACGCATATCCAGGTTTATATTTCCCAATGATCTTTGGCAGGTGGAGTCCGGATTTCTTGGCGTTCACAGTTTCGATCAGTTTGTTGACCTTTGCTTTCAATTCGGCTGTAGTGTCCTTCGTTACCCTTTGGAACTTAGTTTGGTCAGAGAGTATGAGGTTTATTTTCGCCAGATATTCGTCTTTTTTAAGAATGACATATATTGGCGACTTGTCACCTCTCCTGACAACTATCTCCTTGTTCTCACGAAGGCTTTTAGCTGCCGCTTTGAGCTCGGAGGACAGTATGGTGCTTCTGTAATCGCCTCGATTCTTTCCTCCTTCTGCAATAAGTTCTGCTTGTAAGGTATCTTTGGTAGTGACCTTTTTTTGTGTCTCGAGGTCGAATATGTCGTCCAACAGAATTTCCAACTCTACTTTCCGGGCCATCTCACTCGGTCTGGACATAACGTGACAGTTTATGCCCAGATTTAGGAGAGTGACTTGGTCCTCAGTGAGGTTAATTCCTGCAAGGTTCAGGAAGCCATCTCTTGGTCGTGGAATTGCCATAGGTCCTCCATATAATGTTGTTAGTTTCTTGATAATCCTTGTTTCAGTGCTGAGGTGATGTCGGTCTGTGAGGATGTCGAGGTGTTGTTCAATGCGGGTACGGATACTTTCGTCGATGTTGCTATTTCTCCACTCGTTTGTAGCATGAAGTAGTTGCGTTTTGTTGTCTTTGATTTCATTCTCTGCCTTGTATATCTGATCACGAATCAGATCCTGGTGATATTTTATCGTGAAGGCTTGATTCCTTGCTGCTGGGTCGTGTGCTTTAATATTAGTATATTTTGGTAGCAGTCTTTCCTGTAGACATATATTATTAAATATGACCGAAAAAGTAAGATTAATAATTCTAACATGAATTTTCTCAATCTTTCGTACATTTCTTTTCACTGTTGGAGGTAATTCAAAAATCAATTCTCCAAAATTCATTTTTATTTCTAGTCTGACGCGACACTTGAGCGCGTTTCGTAAAACTTATTACATTTTCAAAGACTTTACACATACACAACTGAATAGAACTTACATATCTCCGATTTGTTTATATCTACATTTGAGTGAGGTGGATGGGGTGAGGTGGTATTTAATAGGGTATTAATTTCATCAACACAAGACAGAACACGAAACAATGGGTATTGAAATGGAAGTGATTGTAGAAAGCCTATTGGTCCATATTTCTTGATGCTTCTATATTGGAGCGGAGTCTTGAGGTGGGTAGAATATAGTTGTGCATTAATTGGCTGTTGATCGCTTTAAAAGAGACCAACGTCATCTATGCCTTCAAATGCCCACTTGGGGACTGTAAGCTCCAAAAAAAACAGTATATAGGCAAGACAACAACATCTCTTTCTAGGCGTTTAACGATGCATAAGCAACAGGGCTCCATTAAGGAACATATAATCTCTTCCCACAACCAAATCATCGCCAGAGAAATCCTAGTAAACAACACAGAAATCATCGATAGATACAGCGATAGCAGACGGCTTGACGTTTGCGAGGCACTGCACATTAAGAAGTCAACACCAGCAATCAACAGCCAATTAATGCACAACTATATTCTACCCACCTCAAGACTCCGCTCCAATATAGAAGCATCAAGAAATATGGACCAATAGGCTTTCTACAATCACTTCCATTTCAATACCCATTGTTTCATGTTCTGTCTTGTGTTGATGAAATTAATACCCTATTAAATACCACCTCACCCCATCCACCTCACTCAAATGTACATATAAACAAATCGGAGATATGTAAATTCTATTCAGTTGTGTATGTGTAAAGTCTTTGAAAATGTAATAAGTTTTACGAAACGCGCTCAAGTGTCGTGTCAGACTAGAAATAAAAATGAATTTTGGAGAATTGATTTTTGAATTACCTCCAACAGTGAAAAGAAATGTACGAAAGATTGAGAAAATTCGTGTTAGAATTATTAATCTTGCTTTTTCGGTCATATTTAATAATATATGTCTACAGGAAAGACTGCTACCAAAATATACTAATATATATGTATATATATATATATATATATATATATATATATATATATATATATATATATATATATATATATATATATATATATATATATATATATATATATATATATATAAACATAAACAGTCCAGCTGGGACCACCCTTTAGTGGAAAAAATAGCTGATGCCATGCTCAGCACTGCAACATCAGACAAGGAGAAAGCCTGTCTCAGAGCAGTGCGTGCCCCCCGTTCAGGAGACTTCCTCCTGGCAGTACCCATGCCAGCAATGGGCACGTGTTTAGATCCAGAATCCCTTCGTGTAGCAGTGGCCCTCCGCCTTGGTGTCCCAATTCAGACTGGATACAAGTGTATTTGCAACAGGGTGGAAGCAGACCAATACGGACTGCATGGGTTGTACTGCAGAAGCTCCAAGGGCTGGCATGCAAGACACAACGAGGTCAATGACATCATCAAGAGGAGCCTCATCTCAGCTCGGTGCCCAGCGGAGAGAGAACCTCGCATCCTAGGGGACCAAAACCCGGATGACCCCGCACTTTGCCCAGATGGCATCACAATATACTCCTGGAAGAGGGGCAGACAACTGGTGTGGGACTACACATGTGTATCCACCCTGGCTGACACCTACGTACACTTCGATGCTGATCAAGCAGGTGGGGCGGCCAACCACAGGGAAACAGAAAAATCAGTCCAATACAGGCGATTAGAAGTTCAATACACCTTTGTTCCCATAGCGTCTGAGACGAATGGCCCCTGGGGTAGGAGTACCTTGAAGTTTTCTCAAGAAAATGGGCTCCAGGCTCAATGACATCACCAGAGTTTTTTTATTTCAGCGCCTCAGTGTTGCGAACCAGAGAGGAAACGCTACGTCCTCGGATCCGGTCCGGAAGCGGAGGAGCTCCAAGAGAGCCATAACCTTTAAGCACTAATGGTATCAACTAATGTACATCTTGTAACCTTTAAATATCTAATAAAGCACAACAAAACACAAAAGGAAGGGGGTGGTAGGAAAACAGCACACAGAAACTTTATTGGAGGGGACCTAAACATTCCCTCTAATGCGTTATGTGAGGTTTCCTCTGAGGGTAAGGGTACCTATATATATATATATATATATATATATATATATATATATATATATATATATATATATATATATATATATATATATATATATATATATGTATATATATATATATATATATATATATATATATGTATATATATATATATATATATATATATATATATATATATATATACATATATATATATATATATATATATATGTATATATATATATATATACATATATATATATATATATATATATATATATATATATATATATATATATATATATATATATATATATATATATATATATATATATGTATATTCTCCAAAATTCATTTTTATTTCTAGTCTGACGCGACACGAGCGCGTTTCGTAAAACTTATTACATTTTCAAAGACTTTAGTTCACAAATACACAACTGAATAGAACTTACGCATCTCCGATTTTATATCTACATTTGAGTGAGGTGGAAGGGGTGATGTGGCATTAACACAAGACAGAACAAGAGGTGGCATTAATAGGGTATTAATTTCATCAACACAAGACAGAACACGAAACAATGGATATTGAATAGAAGTGTTTGTAGAAAGCCTATTGGTCCATATTTCTTGATGCTTCTATATTGGAGCGGAGTCTTGAGGTGGGTAGAATATAGTTGTGCAATAATTGGCTGTTGATTGCTGGTGTTGACTTCTTGATGTGTAGTGCCTCGCAAACGTCAAGCCGCCTGCTATCGCTGTATCTATCGATGATTTCTGTGTTGTTTACTAGGATTTCTCTGGCGATGGTTTGGTTGTGGGAAGAGATTATATGTTCCTTAATGGAGCCCTGTTGCTTATGCATCGTTAAACGCCTAGAAAGAGATGTTGTTGTCTTGCCTATATACTGGGTTTTTTGGAGCTTACAGTCCCCAAGAGGGCATTTGAAGGCATAGACGACGTTAGTCTCTTTTAAAGCGTTCTGTTTTGTGTCTGGAGAGTTTCTCATGAGTAGGCTGGCCGTTTTTCTGGTTTTATAGTAAATCGTTAGTTGTATCCTCTGATTTTTGTCTGTAGGGATAAGGTTTCTATTAACAATATCTTTCAGGACCCTTTCCTCCGTTTTATGAGCTGTGGAAAAGAAAAAGGGTCCTAAAGTCTTTGAAAATGTAATAAGTTTTACGAAACGCGCTCGTGTCGCGTCAGACTAGAAATAAAAATGAATTTTGGAGAATTGATTTTTGATTTACCTCCAACAGTGAAAAGAAATGTACGAAAGATTGAGAAAATTCGTGTTAGAATTATTAATCTTACTTTTTCGGTCATATTTAATAATATATGTCTACAGGAAAGACTGCTACCAAAATATACTAATATATGTATATATATATATATATATATATATATATATTGGGGTACTCGGCGGTACCCGAGATTCCCCACCGTCCCCCTCTCCTGCCCATTCACCATCCCCCTCCCAGCGTCATCCCACACCTGTAGGTGTGGATGCCTGACCTGACCTGTAGGTGGCAGGTCAGGCTCTCCACAGCCTGCTGCTGCTGCTGGTCATACACAGGTAAGTAGATCGAAGGAGATATCCTTCACTGTGGCGTGTATACTGGTATACCACGTCACTGTGGCGTGTATACTGGTATACCACATCACTGTGGCGTGTATACTGGTATACCACGTCACTGTGGCGTGTATACTGGTATACCACGTCACTGTGGCGTGTATACTGGTATACCACGTCA
Source organism: Procambarus clarkii (assembly GCF_040958095.1). Classification (NCBI taxonomy): domain Eukaryota; kingdom Metazoa; phylum Arthropoda; class Malacostraca; order Decapoda; family Cambaridae; genus Procambarus; species Procambarus clarkii. The sequence goes on from NC_091152.1 coordinate 3,928,417, forward strand.
CTGTGGCGTGTATACTGGTATACCACGTCATTGTGGCGTGTATACTGGTATACCACGTCACTGTGGCGTGTATACTGGTATACCACGTCACTGTGGCGTGTATACTGGTATACCACGTCACTGTGGCGTGTATACTGGTATACCACGTCACTGGGGCGTGTATACTGGTATACCACGTCACTGTGGCGTGTATACTGGTATACCACGTCATTGTGGCGTGTATACTGGTATACCACGTCACTGTGGCGTGTATACTGGTATACCACGTCACTGTGGCGTGTATACTGGTATACCACGTCACTGTGGCGTGTATACTGGTATACCACGTCACTGGGGCGGGTATACTGGTATACCACGTCACTGTGGCGTGTATACTGGTATACCACGTCAGTGTGGCGTGTATACTGGTATACCACGTCACTGGGGCGTGTATACTGGTATACCACGTCACTGGGGCGTGTATACTGGTATACCACGTCACTGGGGTGTGTATACTGGTATACCACGTCACTGTGGCGTGTATACTGGTATACCACGTCACTGGGGCGTGTATACTGGTATACCACGTCACTGTGGGGTGTATACTGGTATACCACGTCACTGTGGCGTGTATACTGGTATACCACGTCACTGGGGCGTGTATACTGGTATACCACGTCACTGTGGGGTGTATACTGGTATACCACGTCACTGTGGCGTGTATACTGGTATACCACGTCACTGGGGCGTGTATACTGGTATACCACGTCACTGTGGGGTGTATACTGGTATACCACGTCACTGTGGCGTGTATACTGGTATACCACGTCACTGGGGCGTGTATACTGGTATACCACGTCACTGTGGGGTGTATACTGGTATACCACGTCACTGTGGCGTGTATACTGGTATACCACGTCACTGGGGCGTGTATACTGGTATACCACGTCACTGTGGGGTGTATACTGGTATACCACGTCACTGTGGCGTGTATACTGGTATACCACGTCACTGGGGCGTGTATACTGGTATACCACGTCACTGTGGGGTGTATACTGGTATACCACGTCACTGTGGCGTGTATACTGGTATACCACGTCACTGGGGCGTGTATACTGGTATACCACGTCACTGTGGGGTGTATACTGGTATACCACGTCACTGTGGCGTGTATACTGGTATACCACGTCACTGGGGCGTGTATACTGGTATACCACGTCACTGTGGGGTGTATACTGGTATACCACGTCACTGTGGCGTGTATACTGGTATACCACGTCACTGGGGCGTGTATACTAGTATACCACGTATATACTTTCTGGAGAGGGTTGTATTGTTTATCTGGGGCTGTACTTATGTATTAAATCAGGAGACCTTTTTTGGTAGTAGATAAAGAGGTCCAATATTAGGTCTGGACTGTTGTTTCTCTCTATTAGATATTGTATATTTTATTATCCTTTCTTCTGTTTTATATTGTGGATTACAATAGAGTTTTAAGGGAGAGGGTTGCTTGCTGTTGCAGTTGTATTTTAATTTATTGTCTCCTTGCTGATAGGAGCTGATGGGAGTGTTGCAGATCAACACAGCTGCTGATAGGAGTGTTGCAGATCAACACAGCTGCTGATAGGAGTGTTGCAGATCAACACAGCTGCTGATAGGAGTGTTGCAGATCAACACAGCTGCTGATAGGAGTGTTGCAGATCAACACAGCTGCTGATAGGAGTGTTGCAGATCAACACAGCTGCTGATAGGAGTGTTGCAGATCAACACAGCTGCTGATAGGAGTGTTGCAGATCAACACAGCTGCTGATAGGAGTGTTGCAGATCAACACAGCTGCTGATAGGAGTGTTGCAGATCAACACAGCTGCTGATAGGAGTGTTGCAGATCAACACAGCTACTGATAGGAGTGTTGCAGATCAACACAGCTGCTGATAGGAGTGTTGCAGATCAACACAGCTGCTGATAGGAGTGTTGCAGATCAACACAGCTGCTGATAGGAGTGTTGCAGATCAACACAGCTGCTGATAGGAGTGTTGCAGATCAACACAGCTGCTGATAGGAGTGTTGCAGATCAACATAACTGCTGATAGGAGTGTTGCAGATCAACACAGCTGCTGATAGGAGTGTTGCAGATCAACACAGCTGCTGATAGGAGTGTTGCAGATCAACACACCTGCTGATAGGAGTGTTGCAGATCAACACAGCTGCTGATAGGAGTGTTGCAGATCAACACAGCTGCTGATAGGAGTGTTGCAGATCAACACAGCTGCTGATAGAAGTGTTGCAGATCAACACAGCTGCTGATAGGAGTGTTGCAGATGAACACAGCTGCTGATAGGAGTGTTGCAGATCAACACACCTGCTGATAAGAGTGTTGACTTCCCTATTCGTGTATGCGTTGTTTATTAATACTTGAAGGCTTCTAATTCTATGTAGGTTACGCCAGAACCAGACACACCAGCTTCACCACCGTCCAGAACTCACTTCTCCTTCACCTTCACCACGGAAGGTTGTACTAAATCTACCCACACTGGAGTGTGTTTGAATGGGCACAGTGAATGCCCCAATAATTATAAGACTAGTGTGACATACTCGTATACCAAGATCCGTTATACTCGTTGCTCTGACTGGTATAACATTAAGAATTGTACTCAAGTATTAAAGAGGAAGGGGGGATGAGGTAAGGCGCATGGTAGTGGGTTCAGGCAAGGATAAGGAGATGCGTCCAAGCATTGGGTAAGACTCTGCTACCTTCGACAGACAGAGAGACTTGGGTAAGAGACGTCATTATCCGGCTGTGTATAGTGAGAGCCGGGTCTAGTGCCCTACAATCACCATCATCACCTTAAAGCCACGTACAAACACTCATCATTATATAGATGTATATTTGACACATGTATGACAAATATATGATTGAGTATGCTACTGTACAATACTTCTTCTTAAGTATTTCAGTATTCTCCGTATATTTACATTCGTTACGAAACATTTGTCAAGAAGCGAACTTATTATATTTGTGGGTTTCTTTAAGCGTCTCGGAAAATTTTACCCCCTTGAAATTTATGGTGGCCACTTTTCTCTGGAATTTTGCCATTAATAAGTGAAAAAGTTCCTCCGAGGAAAATGTATATCCTCATATTCTTGGGAAAAGAGAATAGGTCTTATACAATGACTTTATAAATAATACAATGATGCAAATAATTGTGCAATGAATAAAGCAGGAAATGGAAAGTTGGCTTTAATATATATGTGTTGGTCAGTGAAGAATGAATCTTAAGGAGAGACACAGAAGGAATACCTATACACAGCGGGACGCATACACACGCTCAACGTTACATACACACTGAGTGTACCGGCTGGGTATACTCACTATACACAGGTATACAGTCAGGTGTATTGCCTGTACAGGTATTGCCTGGCGCAGGTATAGTGATGTCACCAGTAGGTAAATCTGACTCCATCATTACATTCTGCACCACCACCACTACACCTGACTGATTAATGACTGTAACACCACAGTTGTCACAGTGTAACACAACAGTTGTCACAGTATAACACAACAGTTGTCACAGTGTAACACAACAGTTGTCACAGTGTAACACAACAGTTGTCACAGTGTAACACAACAGTTGTCACAGTGTAACACAACAGTTGTCACAGTGTAACACAACAGTTGTCACAGTGTAACACCACAGTTGTCACAGTGTAACACAACAGTTGTCACAGTGTAACACCACAGTTGTCACAGTGTAACACAACAGTTGTCACAGTGTAACACAACAGTTGTCACAGTGTAACACAACAGTTGTCACAGTGTAACACCACAGTTGTCACAGTGTAACACAACAGTTGTCACAGTGTAACACAACAGTTGTCACAGTGTAACACAACAGTTGTCACAGTGTAACACAACAGTTGTCACAGTGTAACACAACAGTTGTCACAGTGTAACACAACAGTTGTCACAGTGTAACACAACAGTTGTTACACTGTGAAAGTGAGAAAAGTTTTGAAAATGATATAGCAAACAAAGCCAAGACCGAACCAAAGCTACTCCACAGTCACATCAGAAGGAAAACAACAGTGAAAGAACAGGTATTGAAACTTCGAACAGGCGAGGACAGGTATACAGAGAATGACAGAGAGGTGTGTGAAGAACTCAACAAGAGGTTCCAGGAGGTCTTCACAATAGAACAAGGTGAGGTCACTGTGCTAGGCGAAAGGGAGGTAAACCAGGCGGCCTTGGAAGAGTTCAAAATTACGAGAGAGGAGGTCAAGAGACACCTGCTGGATCTGGATGTTAGAAAGGCTGTTGGTCCAGATGGGATCTCACCATGGATACTGAAAGAGTGTGCAGAGGCACTTTGCTTGCCACTCTCCATAGTGTATAGTAGGTCACTGGAGACGGGAGACCTACCAGAAATATGGAAGACGGCGAATGTGGTCCCAATATACAAAAAGGGTGACAGGCAAGAGGCACTGAACTACAGGCCAGTGTCCTTGACTTGTATACCATGCAAGGTGATGGAGAAGATCGTGAGAAAAAACCTGGTAACACATCTGGAGAGAAGGGACTTCGCGACAAATCGCCAACATGGGTTCAGGGAGGGTAAATCTTGCCTTACAGGCTTGATAGAATTCTACGATCAGGTGACAAAGATTAAGCAAGAAAGAGAGGGCTGGGCGGACTGCATTTTCTTGGATTGTCGGAAAGCCTTTGACACAGTACCGCATAAGAGGCTGGTACATAAGCTGGAGAGACAGGCAGGTGTAGCTGGTAAGGTGGTCCAGTGGATAAGGGAGTATCTAAGCAATAGGAAGCAGAGAGTTACGGTGAGGGGTGAGACCTCCGATTGGCGTGAAGTCACCAGTGGAGTCCCACAGGGCTCTGTACTCGGTCCTATCTTGTTTCTGATATATGTAAATGATCTCCCAGAGGGTATCGATTCATTTCTCTCAATGTTTGCGGACGATGCTAAAATTATGAGAAGGATTAAAACAGAAGAGGACTGTTTGAGGCTTCAAGAAGACCTAGACAAGCTGAAGGAATGGTCTAACAAATGGTTGTTAGAGTTTAACCCAACCAAATGTAATGTAATGAAGATAGGTGAAGGTAGCAGGAGGCCAGATACAAGGTATCATCTGGGAGAGGAAATTCTTCAGGAGTCAGAGAAGGAAAAAGACTTGGGGGTTGATATCACGCCAGACCTGTCTCTTGCAGCACATATCAAGCGGATAACATCAGCGGCATATGCCAGGCTGGCCAACATACGAACGGCATTCAGAAACTTGTGTAAAGAATCATTCAGAACTTTGTATAGCACATATGTCAGGCCAATCCTGCAGTATGCAGCCCCAGCATGGAGTCCATATCTAGTCAAGGATAAGACTAAACTGGAAAAGGTTCAAAGGTTTGCCACCAGACTAGTACCCGAGCTGAAAGGTATGAGCTACGAGGAGAGACTACGGGAATTGAACCTCATTTCATTGGAAGACAGAAGAGTTAGGGGGGACATGATCACCACATTCAAGATTCTCAAGGGAATTGATAGGGTAGATAAAGACAGTCTATTTAACACAAGGGGAACACGCACAAGGGGACACAGGTGGAAACTGAGTGCCCAAATGAGCCACAGAGATATTAGAAAGAACTTTTTTAGTGTCAGAGTGGTGGACAAATGGAATGCATTAGGAAGAGATGTGGTGGAGGCTGACTCCATACACAGTTTCAAGTGTAGATATGATAGAGCCCAATAGGCTCAGGAATCTGTACACCAGTTGATTGACGGTTGAGAGGCGGGACCAAAGAGCCAGAGCTCAACCCCCGCAAACACAACTAGGTGAGTACAACTAGGTGAGTACTGTAAACACAACAGTTGTCACAGTATAACACCACAGTTGTCACAGTGTAACACAACAGTTGTCACAGTGTAACACAACAGTTGTCACAGTGTAACACAACAGTTGTCACAGTGTAACACAACAGTTGTCACAGTGTAACACAACAGTTGTCACAGTGTAACACAACAGTTGTCACAGTGTAACACCACAGTTGTCACAGTGTAACACAACAGTTGTCACAGTGTAACACAACAGTTGTCACAGTGTAACACAACAGTTGTCACAGTGTAACACAACAGTTGTCACAGTGTAACACAACAGTTGTCACAGTGTAACACCACAGTTGTCACAGTGTAACACCACAGTTGTCACAGTGTAACACAACAGTTGTCACAGTGTAACACAACAGTTGTCACAGTGTAACACAACAGTTGTCACAGTGTAACACAACAGTTGTCACAGTGTAACACAACAGTTGTCACAGTGTAACACAACAGTTGTCACAGTGTAACACAACAGTTGTCACAGTGTAACACAACAGTTGTCACAGTGTAACACAACAGTTGTCACAGTGTAACACAACAGTTGTCACAGTGTAACACAACAGTTGTCACAGTGTAACACAACAGTTGTCACACTGTAACACAACAGTTGTCACAGTGTAACACAACAGTTGTCACAGTGTAACACAACAGTTGTCACAGTGTAACACAACAGTTGTTACAGTGTAACACAACAGTTGTCACAGTGTAACACGATAAAGCAAGGCAAAGACTCAACCTAAACTGCTGCACAGCCACATCAGGAGGAAAACAATAGTGAAGGAACAGGTAATGAAACTGTGGATAGGGGCAGACAGATTCACTACAAACGACAAGGAAGTGTGTGAGGAACAAAATAAGAAATTCCAGGAGGTCTTCACATTAGAGCAAGGGGAAGTTCCAGAGATAAGAGAGGGAATATTTAACAAGGAACCACTAGAAGAGTTTGAGATTACCAGTAGGGATGTAAGGAAGCTCTTGCTAGAGTTGGATGTAACAAAGGCTATAGGCTGAGATGGAATCTCACAATGATTCCATCCATCACCGGATAGAATCTAAAAGAAGGAGCAGAAGCACTGTGCCTGCCACTCTCCATGGTGTATAACAAATCACTGGTAACAAGTGAACTGTCAAATATTTGGAAGATGGCCAATGTATTCCCGATCTGGAGCGAAATAACAATCACAACTAGGTGAGTACTGTCACGTGGGGGTGGGTGGTCCGGGGTTCCGCTAACACTCGGCTGCTAGGGGCTCAAAGGGCCAAATACTCAGCCCCTCCGACTCCCTGGATTCACCGGAGTCTCCTTAGTCACACAAGAGAGGACCAACAATGCCCACCTCCGCAGGTCTTTGCTTCCACCACAAAGGGGTGCCACTGATTCACCCTGGAAGCCCTTCAGTCAAACACGGGGAAACTGCTGTTAACAGTTCCGGCCTAGACCCGTGGGGGAGTGAAGGAAGACTCAGGCTTACCTATAACCATGACCTCCCTGAGTCTTGCCTGCCAGACAAAAAAGGTTGCAGGAACTCCTTTCCCGCCTGTCTTCTCTATCTTCCTCATAGCAAGGTCGCCAGCTGGGTTATTATATCTGCGCCCCAGCAACGCAGTTCAGTGGGTGTATTATATATTGTTTGTAGCCAGAAATGTATGCTCATAGAGAAATATCATAAATGGAGGCACACTCAAACACAGTGATAAAATGTGTGGATTTACTGATGCAAATTACATGAACACACACACACAATCACAAGTAATACATGAATACGGAAATATGGATAATGAGTCTGGAGATCGTCAGCCTCTTCTTCCACGACCTCCAACCCTCCTTCAACTGGGCAGAAAGACAGGAGTCTCACACTCTTACAGGAGGGCCTCTTCACCACGTCGGCGCCTCTTCTTCACTGTCCTGCCATCCATACACACTGTCCTCTCTGACAGTCCTGGACTCAAGCTGCCTTTCAGCCTATACTACTATTACAGTAATCAAGTCTTGCTGCCACATACACAAGTAAATATTGTGGCCTAACTAGCCTACTCATACAAGGGGTAATGGGAGGGAAAATGATCTACCTTACATTCCTGGCTCACGACGCCTGTCCCTCGATGGTGTGAGGTTCCCACGCTTCCTTGGGTCGATCCTTGACGATCCAGGACGTCCCACAGGTCCTCAGGTGTCGTGGAGCCTTCGTGTCGTCGCCGTTCCAATCCCTGAGATTCAGCTGCCCCAATCCTGGTTCATCGATGGGCGCTGAGCTAATCACTATTTTCCCCACACTCGCCTCTCCCACAAGGCGTTGCTCCTTGTCCTAGGCACTGTGTCGTCCTTCCAAGATTCTCAGTGGATGTGACCCCAGTCACAGCTAGGCCTGCCCGCCCACCTTCCAGACCTCAACGTCCAGCCAGCGGCGCCGCCCAGCGTCGTCGCCGACTATTTTCCAAGTTTGGCACTTCTCTGCTCACTGAACTTGGTTCCTCTTTTGCTTCCCAGAAGCGCAGGGTCTCCAATAACTATGATGGGCTGCGATGGCCAGCTCAATCCACTGAACAAGGCTTGCAGAGCCTCCAATCCTTGAGAGCAGACCAAGGCGCGTCCTGTCGCTTCCAAGGTCAGAACAACTCTGACGTTGGCGCCCCCCGGGGCGCTCGGTGACGTCATGGCGGGCCCTGATTTGTCGCCCGCGACCTACGTCGACCAATCCGCGATCGGCTAATGTCCCTTCCAAAAGGTCATATCTGCCGTAGGGGATACTGTTTCATTTTATAACAGGGCGCCAATTTTCCTTTATTTACAACTTATAATATAACTTCCTTCCTTTAACTGGCAGCCGGTCTGGTCGCCACATATATCATTAGACTCCCTGAACCTCAGAGAATCAGTAGGGAGAGCTGATATGACTCTTTAAGCCGGCAAACGAAAGAAATAGGAGAGGGCACCGTAACAGTACACACACACACACACACACACACACACACACACACACACACACACACACACACACACACACACACACACACACACACACACACACACACACACACACACACACACACACACATACACACAAAGGCTGGCATACCGAAAGGGGAATTATGAACAGATGAGAAGTTTCCTAAGTGAAATACCTTCGGACACAGACCTCAGAGATAAGTCTGTACAGGGTATGATGGACTATGTTACCCAAAAGTGTCAGGAGGCAGTAAACAGGTTCATCCCGGCCCAAAGGGAAAAATCCGAGAAGCAACAGAAGAATCCATGGTATAATAACGCATGTATGGAAGCGAAGAAACTGAACAAAAGGGCGTGGAGGAACTTCCGGAATAACAGAACACCAGAAAGCAGAGAGAGATACTAGAGAACCAGGAATGAGTACGTCAGGGTGAGAAGAGAAGCAGAGAAAAGTTTTGAAAATGATATAGCAAACAAAGCCAAGACCGAACCAAAGCTACTCCACAGTCACATCAGAAGGAAAACAACAGTGAAAGAACAGGTATTGAAACTTCGAACAGGCGAGGACAGGTATACAGAGAATGACAGAGAGGTGTGTGAAGAACTCAACAAGAGGTTCCAGGAGGTCTTCACAATAGAACAAGGTGAGGTCACTGTGCTAGGAGAAAGGGAGGTAAACCAGGCGGCCTTGGAAGAGTTCAAAATTACGAGAGAGGAGGTCAAGAGACACCTGCTGGATCTGGATGTTAGAAAGGCTGTTGGTCCAGATGGGATCTCACCATGGATACTAAAAGAGTGTGCAGAGGCACTTTGCTTGCCACTCTCCATAGTGTATAGTAAGTCACTGGAGACGGGAGACCTACCAGAAATATGGAAGACGGCGAATGTGGTCCCAATATACAAAAAGGGCGACAGGCAAGAGGCACTGAACTACAGGCCAGTGTCCTTGACTTGTATACCATGCAAGGTGATGGAGAAGATCGTGAGAAAAAACCTGGTAACACATCTGGAGAGAAGAGACTTCGTGACAAATCACCAACATGAGTTCAGGGAGGGTAAATCTTGCCTTACAGGCTTGATAGAATTCTACGATCAGGTGACAAAGATTAAGCAAGAAAGAGAGGGCAGGGCGGACTGCATTTTCTTGGATTGTCGGAAAGCCTTTGACACAGTACCGCATAAGAGGCTGGTACATAATCTGGAGAGACAGGCAGGTGTAGCTGGTAAGGTGCTCCAGTGGATAAGGGAGTATCTAAGCAATAGGAAGCAGAGAGTTACGGTGAGGGGTGAGACCTCTGATTGGCGTGAAGTCACCCGTGGATTAAAATTAAGAGGATTAAAGGATTAAATCAGAAGAGGACTGTTTGAGGCTTCAAGAAGACCTAGACAAGCTGAAGGAATGGTTGAACAAATGGTTGTTAGAGTTTAACCCAACCAAATGTAATGTAATGAGGATAGGTGTAGGGAGCAGGTGGCCAGATACAAGGTATCATCTGGGAGAGGAAATTCTTCAGGAGTCAGAGAAGGAAAAAGACTTGGGGGTTGATATCACGCCAGACCTGTCTCCTGCAGCACATATCAAGCGGATAACATCAGCGGCATATGCCAGGCTGGCCAACATACGAACGGCTTTCAGAAACTTGTGTGAAGAATCATTCAGAACTTTGTATACCACATATGTCAGGCCAATCCTGGAGTATGGAGCCCCAGCATGGAGTCCATATCTAGTCAAGGATAAGACTAAACTGGAAAAGGTTCAAAGGTTTGCCACCAGACTAGTACCCGAGCTGAGAGGTATGAGCTACGAGGAGAGACTACGGGAATTAAACCTCACTTCGCTGGAAGACAGAAGAGTTAGGGGGGGGACATGATCACCACATTCAAGATTCTGAAGGGAATTGATAGGGTAGATAAAGACAGTCTATTTAACACAAGGGGAACACGCACAAGGGGACACAGGTGGAAACTGAGCGCCCAAATGAGCCACAGAGATATTAAAAAGTACTTTTTTAGTGTCAGAATGGTTGACAAGTGGAATGCATTAGGAAGTGATGTGGTGGAGGCTGACTCCATACACAGTTTCAAGTGTAGATATGATAGAGCCCAATAGGCTCAGGAATCTGTACACCTGTTGATTGACGGTTGAGAGGCGGGACCAAAGAGCCAGAGCTCAACCCCCGCAAACACAACTAGGTGAGTACACACACACACACACACACACACACACACACACACACACACACACACAGGAAGAGGAAATAGGAGACCAGACACTAAATACCGAATGGGAGATGAAGTCCTTCATGAAACGGACAGAGAGAAAGATCAGGGAGTTGATATCACATCAAACCTGTCTCCTGAAGCCCACATCAAAAGAATAACATCAGCGGCGTATGCGAGGCTGGTTAACATCAGAACTGCTTTCAGAAACCTGTGTAAGGAATCCTTCAGAACCTTGTATACCACATATGTAAGGCCAATCCTGGAGTATGCAGCCCCAGCATGGAGCCCGTACCTTGTCAAGCACAAGATGAATCTGGAAAAAGTTCAGAGGTATGCCACTAGATTAGTCCCAGAACTAAGAGGCATGAATTATGAGGAAAGGCTGCGTGAACGGCACCTCACGTCGCTGGAAGACAGAAGAGCTCGGGGAGACATGATCACCACATACAAAACTCTCAGGGGAATTGATAGGGTAGACAAAGATGGATTATTTAACACGGGTGGAACACGCACAAGGTATAAGCTGAGTACCCAAATGAGCCACAGGGACATTAGAAAGAACTTTTTCAGTGTCAGAGTAGTTAACAGATGGAATGCATTAGGCAGTGATGTGGTGGAGGCTGACTCCATACACAGTTTCAAATGTAGATATGATAGAGCCCAGTAGGCTCAGGAATCTGTACACCAGTTGATTGACAGTTGAGAGGCGGGACCAAAAAGCCAGAGCTCAACCCCCGCAAGCACAACTAGGTGAGCACTACTAGGTGAGTACACAACACAATGGGCCAACCCATACCCTCCCCCCCCCTCCCTCCACCTGCCCCACACACTCCCCTGCCTAACAGACAAACAATTTAGCTTGAGACAGCACCGCTCCACACAACACACACTGAACATAATAACAAACAACCTCTACATCAACAACAACAAAGAGTCATGACAGCCCTCAGCAAAAGACGACGAAAAAGTGTTTGACACAGTATGACACAACCGCCTCAGATACAAACTGTGCACTCTCTTTGAACTTCCTGGCGCTTCTTTGAACACTCTCTTCAGAACGATATTGCGGTCAAAGCGAAACAGCAACCTAAAGTACTATATAGTCATATAAGAAGGAAAATGTCGGTGAACGACCAAGTGACAAGACTAAGGAAAACCGAAGGGGCTTATACTGAAAGTGACAAGGAAATCTGAGGCACTGAATGCCAGTTTCCATGGAGTGTTCTCAACCGACCCTGAGCAGCTCCCATTGTTAGAAGAGATGATTCAATATGTGAGACTAACGGATATAGCGGGACAGCAGAGGAGGTAATGAAACAGTTGACATTGTCGGAAAATCCGACACCATTTAATATTACATACAGACAGATAATAGCTGTGTTGTATAAACAAGTTAACCCATAGAAAACGTAACTTGTAGTGGAATTACCGTCTATAGAAAACGGGATATCATCACCACATACTATTATAAATTCTCCACCTATTATGGTGGGAATTATTCTTAAATACATTAGTCTTTGAACTTTACCATCATAAAACATCTCATATAAATTAACTTAATTATCAATATTAAAGTAAAGTAAATGTGACCCTTCTATCACTTTCTGTCATCTGGACAATGTAGGCCAGGCGTCAGTGTGAGGGAGTGGTCAGGGTTTTGTTGTTGTCACCTCCGGGACGCGTGGAGCAAATTTGGCTCCTATCATATCTGGACAATGTCGGCCAGTAGCGTCAGTAGTATGGAGTGTCAGCCATAGGATTGTTGTTGTCACCTCCGAGACGCGGGGAGCAAATTCGGCTCCTATCATATCTGGACAATGTCGGCCAGTAGCGTCAGTGAGGAAGGAGGGGCAGCCATTGTTGATACTAGACCAGAGGCTCACGGGAGCAAATACGGCTCCTGTTAATTTTACTTGGACGAAGTGTTATGGAAACCAAAGGTGTACCATTATCAACACGCTGTCAACAAATCAAGTTAATTGTTCTTCCGAAACCCATTTATCTTTCATTTGTGGCCATTAATGTCAGTATATAAGGTGATCCGGTTAGAGCACGAGGCAGCCTCAAACTAAAGGTAATTAGAACAGGTCTTCATTGTTCCATGTACAGTGTTTCTCTGATATACCTGTCATATATAGGATTCTGGCTTCACAGTTAGTGCCCTTTTGACAGGTCAAGACGAGGAAGCATGCTTTGTGCATCAGTTACCAGGGTGATGGAAGCTACCTCAAAGAGGGAAAATGTGGTGTCTACACCCTAGTTATACCTGGTGGACTAAAGCCTGCTGTACTATAAGATAAGGAACCTCTTCAATGTTTAATAATGTGTAGTTAATACTGTAGTTTGATTGGCTGCATATATATTCAATTAATATAAACCCCCCCTAATGTGTAGAGGATCGATTTGTGAGATTATGAGATTATTGCAGAAATACAGTCCACTTATCATTATACAAATTGCTATCGAAGTATATAAATTAACGTAAATATATATTCATATAAATTAAATAAATATAAATTTCACAGGTCGGTTCCCACTGACATCACTGGATGCAACTAAAGCAGTTGGACCAGACAATGTATCACCATGGATACTAACAAAGGCAGGTAGTCTCTCAGCGTGCCTCTGGAAAATGATCTTTAATGAGTCACTTATGTCAAAAGAGTTGCCCAATTGCTGGAAGAAGGCAAATGTGGAACCAATTTTCAAGAAAGGAGATAGGGAAGAGGCAATTAACTCTGTATCACTGTATCACTGACAAGCATCCCTGCAAAATACGTGAAAGAATAATCAGGCAAAGACTTGTTGCACTCCTATAGAACATTACATTTGTAAAGAAACACCAACATGGGTTCAGGGAAGGGAAACCTCTCCACTCACCAAGTCCCACAGCTCCTCCTTCACCACACACTCCTCCTCCAGAGCCGGTCGGCCGAGCGGACAGCACGCTGGGCTTGTGATCCTGTGGTCCTGGGTTCAATCCCAGGCGCCGGCGAGAAACAATGGGCAGAGTTTCTTTCACCCTATACCCCTGTTACCTAGCAGTAAAATAGGTACCTGGGTGTTAGTCAGCTGTCACGGGCTGCTTCCTGGGGGTGTAGGCCTGGACGAGGACCGGGCCGCGGGGACACTAAAAAGCCCCGAAATCATCTCAAGATAACCTCAAGATAACCTCCAGCTCACTGTCCCACAGACACCCTCCTCACTCCCACATGCCAATCCCGTCACCGTCCCATGCTAACTACGAATCCCAAATCCCCTTTGAGCCCCATCCCAGAGCTGGACATTACGCACCAGTAAACAGGACAATAATGAGACCTGAAGATATGATACACGATTAATGATGGACTGTCTTACAAAGCAAATTAGTTACAAAATACCCGAGGACACAAACTCTGACGTGGTGACAATAACAGAGAATTAACTGGCATGATTAAGTGGTATGATTAACTGGCATGAATAACCAATGAATATACCATATATGTAAAATAAAAGTCATCGTGCAGGAGGAGGTGCGGCACTGCTCATCAATACAAATTAGATCTATAATGATTTGATTCAGAGGTAGCGAAGACATAGAAGACCCATAGAAGACCCTAGACAGAGGTAAGAGAGAGGGCTAAAGAAGGCGAGCATACCCGCCAGTATGGTACCTTACCTTGAGGTTACCTTGAGGTGCTTCCGGGGCTTAGCGTTCCCGACCGGGCCGCGGGGACGCTAAGCCCCGGAAGTACCTCAAGGTAAGGTACCATACTGGCGGGCACCAGAGGGTCAGACAGACGACTACTGAAGTGGGCAGCATAGGAAAGAGAACTCGGAGGAACATCCCCCCAAGTCGGGCTCCGGGCCGGGCTTGGGGAGTGGAGGATCTCCCACAACCCCATACTGGTACAATCCAGGTACAACACAGGACATGAACACTGCATAACGAGCAAACTCAGAGAAGCTTAGCACAGATGAGTCATACCAGCACTAAGGGAACAAAAACGAGCATTAGCTCATGGTTACACAGGAAGTGTCTGCAAGCAAAGATAAGCAGTACAAGAGCACAGACAAATACTGAGAACAGAAGGATATCGTGATGTGGAAAACTAGTAGAGGCAAAGAAGCACAAGGAGACTCCCAGAGCATACATGGTCAGCCAGCCTCCAGCCAAGCCTGCTCCATAGCTATAGCAAGAAGAAAATGGCAATAAATGACCAGGTAATCTGACTTAACAAAATGGTATGAACCATGCGAGGAACTTAAAAATGGCTAATGGAATTTAACGCAGCCAAATGCAAGGTTATGAGGATCGGAGCAGGAACGAGTTGGCCTACACCACCACACTACACACCACACCTACACTTCCACCAAGATGGAAGTACTGTCAGAAATTTCAACACCAAATTAATAATAACTAATACCTGGCATCCCCAGCTAAAACGGCTATGTCAGGAACTTACAAATATTACTAATCTACTAACTTTCTCATAGAGAATAGATTTTGTGGCATATCAGAGAAAATGGGATGTTGCCACATAAACAAAGCCGCTATTTATACACAATATTTCTCTAGTGAAAACATAAAACCTTCAGTCCAATGATTAAATTTAATAAAAAAAAGTACTCTTTAGAGTTGATCTTAATTAAATGTTAAACAATTATGAATTTTACCTCCCAAAGTCGGTTATGACAAACTTGGAACCGGCGAGAGGGAGGCGTCTCTGGAGCCGGGAGGGAGGCGTCTCTGGGGCCGGGAGGGAGGCGTCTCTGGAGCCGGGAGGGAGGCGTCTCTGGAGCCGGGAGGGAGGGAGGCGTCTCTGGAGCCGGGAGGGAGGCGTCTCTGGAGCCGGGAGGGAGGGAGGCGTCTCTGGGGCCGGGAGGGTGGCGTCTCTGGAGCCGGGAGGGAGGCGTCTCTGGGGCCGGGAGGGAGGGAGGCGTCTCTGGGGCCGGGAGGGAGGGAGGCGTCTCTGGAGCCGGGAGGGAGGGAGGCGTCTCTGGGGCCGGGAGGGTGGCGTCTCTGGAGCCGGGAGGGAGGCGTCTCTGGGGCCGGGAGGGAGGGAGGCGTCTCTGGAGCCGGGAGGGAGGGAGGCGTCTCTGGAGCCGGGAGGGTGGGAGGCGTCTCTGGGGCCGGGAGGGAGGCGTCTCTGGAGCCGGGAGGGAGGCGTCTCTGGGGCCGGGAGGGAGGCGTCTCTGGAGCCGGGAGGGAGGGAGGCGTCTCTGGAGCCGGGAGGGAGGCGTCTCTGGAGCCGGGAGGGAGGCGTCTCTGGGGCCGGGAGGGAGGCGTCTCTGGAGCCGGGAGGGAGGCGTCTCTGGGGCCGGGAGGGAGGCGTCTCTGGAGCCGGGAGGGAGGCGTCTCTGGGGCCGGGAGGGAGGGAGGCGTCTCTGGAGCCGGGAGGGAGGCGTCTCTGGAGCCGGGAGGGAGGCGTCTCTGGAGCCGGGAGGGTGGCGTCACTGGAGCCGGGAGGGAGGCGTCTCTGGAGCCGGGAGGGAGGCGTCTCTGGAGCTGGGAGGGAGGCGTCTCTGGAGCCGGGAGGGAGGCGTCTCTGGAGCCGGGAGGGAGGCGTCTCTGGAGTCGGGAGGGAGGCGTCTCTGGAGCTGGGAGGGAGGCGTCTCTGGAGCTGGGAGGGAGGCGTCTCTGGAGTCGGGAGGGAGGCGTCTCTGGAGCCGGGAGGGAGGCGTCTCTGGAGCCGGGAGGGAGGCGTCTCTGGAGCCGGGAGGGAGGCGTCTCTGGAGCCGGGAGGGAGGCGTCTCTGGAGCCGGGAGGGAGGCGTCTCTGGAGCTGGGAGGGAGGCGTCTCTGGAGCTGGGAGGGAGGGAGGCGGCCGACGCCATACTGCACACACCACCAGGCAGCGGAGGACACGCCTCAGCCAGTTCTCCCAGACCTTCCCTGTGAAGATACGAGTTATGGGCCTCTAGTGTCTCCTGTTATCTCCACAAACCTTCGCTAGCCACAAGGAAGTGTTCCAGTTCCGAGTCACAGAGAAGTTAAAGTGATCACTAGCGCTATAGGTCAATGGGTTAGGACGTAGGCTTCCCACCCAAAACGGGTGAACATTATTATAACAACAATCTCCTTCTATTTACATATACCTCAGATCCTTAGTGCTTGTGTTAGCATGTTTACATATGCCTCAGATCCTTAGTGCTTGTGTTAGCATGTTTACATATACCTCAGATCCTTAGTGCTTGTGTTAGCATGTTTACATATACCTCAGATCTTTAGTGCTTGTGTTAGCATGTTTACATATACCTCAGATCCTTAGTGCTTGTGTTAGCATGTTTACATATACCTCAGATCCTTAGTGCTTGTGTTAGCATGTTTACATATACCTCAGATCCTTAGTGCTTGTGTTAGCATGTTTACATATACCTCAGATCCTTAGTGCTTGTGTTAGCATGTTTACATATACCTCAGATCCTTAGTGCTTGTGTTAGCATGTTTACATATACCTCAGATCCTTAGTGCTTGTGTTAGCATGTTTACATATACCTCAGATCCTTAGTGCTTGTGTTAGCATGTTTACATATACCTCAGATCCTTAGTGCTTGTGTTAGCATGTTTACATATACCTCAGATCCTTAGTGCTTGTGTTAGCATGTTTACATATACCTCAGATCCTTAGTGCTTGTGTTAGCATGTTTACATATACCTCAGATCCTTAGTGTTTGTGTTAGCATGTTTACATATACCTCAGATCCTTAGTGTTTGTGTTAGGATGTTTACATATACCTCAGATCTTTAGTGCTTGTGTTAGCATGTTTACATATACCTCAGATCCTTAGTGTTTGTGTTAGCATGTTTACATATACCTCAGATCCTTAGTGCTTGTGTTAGCATGTTTACATATACCTCAGATCTTTAGTGCTTGTGTTAGCATGTTTACATATACCTCAGATCCTTAGTGCTTGTGTTAGCATGTTTACATATACCTCAGATCCTTAGTGCTTGTGTTAGCATGTTTACATATACCTCAGATCCTTAGTGTTTGTGTTAGCATGTTTACATATACCTCAGATCCTTAGTGTTTGTGTTAGCATGTTTACATATACCTCAGATCCTTAGTGCTTGTGTTAGCATGTTTACATATACCTCAGATCCTTAGTGCTTGTGTTAGGGTCTACCTAACTCTCAGGTAAAGTCGAGGGGAAGGAGAGAGCTACAGGGAATCATTTATCTGGCCGTGTCTTGTCTTGACGCCATATTGCCTGGCCCCAGCACCACGCGGCTCACGTGACTGAGACATGTGCCCGGCTGGATCACCACATCCTACTCTAGTCAACAGCTAAGCTCTTTAATTATTCTTTAACCCAAGTGGTAGTAGTAAACTAAGTCAGTAGCGTATTCTATTAGTAACTTTATGTAATTAATAGGCTACATACATAAAAAACTCCAAACTTGTGAGCTAGATAACACCTGGCATTATAAATTATTATAATTCAGTCCACTTTGCAAAATACAGTTCACTTTCAAATTACAGTTTATTTTTAATTAGCAATATTAAATCAAGGTAAGTTAATAATTTAAAGTTGGTAAACAAATTCTTGCTGGCAAAACTCCCCACAAGTATCCAGGATAATAGATGGATATGGCAGTATGCATTACAATAAATTACAGTTAAATTACAGTATTACCCATTGAGGGATACAGAAGAAAAAATAAAGATATGGAAGTATCCAGGAAAATCTATATCAGTAGAAGAGACTCAGTCTTTTCGAGGATGGGGGTCAGGGGGCAGACGTCAGGGGTCAGACGCCAGGGGTCAGACGCCAGGGGCCAGACGCCAGGGGCCAGACGCCAGGGGCAGACGTCAGGGGTCAGACGTTAGGGGTCAGACGCCAGGGGTCAGACGTCAGGAGTCAGACGCCAGGGGCCAGACGCCAGGGGCAGACGTCAGGGGTCAGACGCCAGGAGTCAGACGCCAGGAGCCAGACGCCAGGGGCAGACGTCAGGGGTCAGACGTTAGGGGTCAGACGCCAGGGGTCAGACGTCAGGGGTCAGACGTTAGAGGCCAGACGACAGGCCCCTGGCGTCTGGCCCCTGGCGTCTGGCCCCTGGCGTTGAGGAAAATAGGAGGTACTGATGGCCAGGGAAGGTGACGAAGAGCATGGAAGGTGATGGGCAGGCAAGGTAGTGAAGGGTAATAATCATGACAAAATGGCAGTATCCATGACAACAGAGGGGCCTGGCAGTATCCATGACAACAGAGGGGCCTGGCAGTATCCATGACAACAGAGGGGCCTGGCAGTATCCATGACAACAGAGGGGCCTGGCAGTATCCATGACAACAGAGGGGCCTGGCAGTATCCATGACAACAGAGGGGCCTGGCAGTATCCATGACAACAGAGGGGCCTGGCAGTATCCATGACAACAGAGGGGCCTGGCAGTATCCATGACAACAGAGGGGCCTGGCAGTATCCATGACAACAGAGGGGCCTGGCAGTATCCATGACAACAGAGAGGCCTGGCAGTATCCATGACAACAGAAAGGCCTGGCAGTATCCATGACAACAGAGGGGCCTGGCAGTATCCATGACAACAGAGAGGCCTGGCAGTATCCATGACAACAGAGAGTCCTGGCAGTATCCATGACAACAGAGGGGCCTGGCAGTATCCATGACAACAGAGAGGCCTGGCAGTATCCATGACAACAGAGGGGCCTGGCAGTATCCATGACAACAGAGAGGCCTGGCAGTATCCATGACAACAGAGGGACCTGGCAGTATCCATCACAACAGAGGGGCCTGGCAGTATCCATGACAACAGAGGGGCCTGGCAGTATCCATGACAACAGAGGGCCCTGGCAGTATCCATGACAACAGAGAGGCCTGGCAGTATCCATGACAACAGAGGGGCCTGGCAGTATCCATGACAACAGAGGGGCCTTGGCAGTATCCATGACAACAGAGGGGCCTGGCAGTATCCATGACAACAGAGAGGCCTGGCAGTATCCATGACAACAGAGAGTCCTGGCAGTATCCATCACAACAGAGAGGCCTGGCAGTATCCATGACAACAGAGGAGCCTGGCAGTATCCATGACAACAGAGAGGCCTGGCAGTATCCATGACAACAGAGAGTCCTGGCAGTATCCATGACAACAGAGAGGCCTGGCAGTATCCATGACAACAGAGAGGCCTGGCAGTATCCATGACAACAGAGAGTCCTGGCAGTATCCATCACAACAGAGGGGCCTGGCAGTATCCATGACAACAGAGGGGCCTGGCAGTATCCATGACAACAGAGGGGCCCTGGCAGTATCCATGACAACAGAGAGGCCTGGCAGTATCCATGACAACAGAGAGTCCTGGCAGTATCCATGACAACAGAGGGTCCTGGCAGTATCCATGACAACAGGGGGGCCTGGCAGTATCCATGACAACAGAGGGGCTTGGCAGTATCCATGACAACAGAGGGGCCTGGCAGTATCCATGACAACAGAGGGGCCTGGCAGTATCCATGACAACAGAGGGGCCTGGCAGTATCCATGACAACAGAGGGGCCTGGCAGTATCCATGACAACAGAAAGGCCTGGCAGTATCCATGACAACAGAGAGGCCTGGCAGTATCCATGACAACAGAGAGTCCTGGCAGTATCCATGACAACAGAGAGTCCTGGCAGTATCCATCACAACAGAGAGGCCTGGCAGTATCCATGACAACAGAGGGGCCTGGCAGTATCCATGACAACAGAGAGGCCTGGCAGTATCCATGACAACAGAGAGGCCTGGCAGTATCCATGACAACAGAGGGGCCTGGCAGTATCCATGACAACAGAGAGGCCTGGCAGTATCCATGGCAACAGAGGGGCCTGGCAGTATCCATGACAACAGAGAGGCCTGGCAGTATCCATGACAACAGAGGGGCCTGGCCGTATCCATGACAACAGAGGGGCCTGGCAGTATCCATGACAACAGAGGGGCCTGGCAGTATCCATCACAACAGAGAGGCCTGGCAGTATCCATGACAACAGAGAGGCCTGGCAGTATCCATCACAACAGAGGGGCCTGGCAGTATCCATGACAACAGGGGGGCCTGGCAGTATCCATGACAACAGAGGGGCCTGGCAGTATCCATGACAACAGAGGGGCCTGGCAGTATCCATGACAACAGAGGGGCCTGGCAGTATCCATGACAACAGGGGGGCCTGGCAGTATCCATGACAACAGAGGGGCCTGGCAGTATCCATGACAACAGAGGGGCCTGGCAGTATCCATGACAACAGAGGGGCCTGGCAGTATCCATGACAACAGAGGGGCCTGGCAGTATCCATGACAACAGAGGGGCCTGGCAGTATCCATGACAACAGAAAGGCCTGGCAGTATCCATGACAACAGAGAGGCCTGGCAGTATCCATGACAACAGAGAGTCCTGGCAGTATCCATCACAACAGAGAGTCCTGGCAGTATCCATCACAACAGAGAGGCCTGGCAGTATCCATGACAACAGAGGGGCCTGGCAGTATCCATGACAACAGAGAGGCCTGGCAGTATCCATGACAACAGAGAGGCCTGGCAGTATCCATGACAACAGAGGGGCCTGGCAGTATCCATGACAACAGAGAGGCCTGGCAGTATCCATGGCAACAGAGGGGCCTGGCAGTATCCATGACAACAGAGAGGCCTGGCAGTATCCATGACAACAGAGGGGCCTGGCCGTATCCATGACAACAGAGGGGCCTGGCAGTATCCATGACAACAGAGGGGCCTGGCAGTATCCATGACAACAGAGAGGCCTGGCAGTATCCATGACAACAGAGAGGCCTGGCAGTATCCATCACAACAGAGGGGCCTGGCAGTATCCATGACAACAGCGAGGCCTGGAATTATCCATGGCAACAGAGGGGCCTGGCAGTATCCATGACAACAGAGGGGCCTGGCAGTATCCATGACAACAGAGGGGCCTGGCAGTATCCATGACAACAGAGGGGCCTGGCAGTATCCATCACAACAGCGAGGCCTGGCAGTATCCATGACAACAGAGGGGCCTGGCAGTATCCATGACAACAGAGGGGCCTGACAGTATCCATGACAACAGAGAGGCCTGGCAGTATCCATGACAACAGAGGGGCCTGGCAGTATCCATGACAACAGAGGGGCCTGGCAGTATCCATGACAACAGAGGGGCCTGGCAGTATCCATGACACTGGAGCGATATAGCAGTATTCATGACAATACTGAACACATTAGATAACACTCCCTCATGTTTCTCAGCCCCTGTTATCTGGACAATATATATGGATACACACACTACATCTTCCAAACAGCCTAATCAGCATAATTGTCCAGTAATGTGAATAACCTCATTTATCTATGGTTTAGCGATAATTAAATGTACGTTGACCATTAAAGCAGAAATATTGTCTGTTCATATACAAAAATAATTATCTATGTGATAATAACTCATCACTTGGCTGCTTCAATACCTGCAAGTTTTAAGTAATAATATTTCCTGAAATTTCTTGAATTATTTACTGTTGGAAATGAAGCAACATCTTCAAGAGGCTGACAAGGAGAGACATTGAGGTAACAGGAACAAGGCCCTTGCCTGTCTGTTATTGCTGCAGGCGCCTCTAACCTGTCTTATACGTGATGTGTGGCTAATTGTATTGAAGCAGTCAGTGACTAACATACGCTGTCTTACTACACTTGGTCTTTGAGAAAGGAGTCGAGACAGTGTTAAAGCGCTCTGGTCTCTATGTGGAAGACAGCAATTAATAAGATAAGTATTGTTTTATCTTTTTTTTTTGGCTCTATATATATATAAATAAAAATGTAAATGTTCGTTTATTCAAAATCACTAATCTCCGAAAGTTCTTCACCGATTGCCTTGAAATTTTCACACAACGTTCCATTCGCATTCGAGCCGGTTTTTATATACATACTATATAGATGTCACGTCTGTGACGGGAAAAAACATTTTTTTTTTTAAACTGTGTTTTTCATGTGGGTGAAATCTTCGAGACCTTTTTACCGATTGCTTTGAAATTTTGACACAACGTTGCATTAGTATAGACGCGTGTTTTTATATATCTACTATATACATGCCTCACCTGGGACAGGAAAAAACATGCTTTGTTTGAAAAACAGCGCCATCTGTTGCACGTAAGAACAACACTCACTATACTAAATATGTTACGATTCCATTTAGTGTTTCCGATTGCATTGATAAATTGAAATTTCATCTATTTCAATTTATTTTCATTTTGATTTCATTATTTTGAGTGGCCTTGCCTTGGAATTGAGCTGTGTGTTTACCATACCGTTCATTCCGTGAGTATAGTTTATACTGAAATTTTTTCACTGTTTTTTATTTGGTTTTTAACTGTTATTCTTATTTTTCAGTGATGGAAACATCAGATCATTTGATGTTCCCAATTTTCTGAAGGGAATACCAGATCATTTGGGAATGCATCAAACAAGGGAGTGGGGGATGGTGGGGACAACGAGGGAACAGGGGAGGGGGGAATAGTGGGGAGGATGAGGGAAGGGGGTAATGGTGGGGAGGATGAGGGGGGGAGGAAGAGGGGACAAGGAAGGGTGCAATGGTGGAAAGGACGACGGGACGGTGGAGTGGAGAATGGTTAGGAGGAGGAGGGGATGGAGGACGGGGAAATGGTGGGGAGGACTGGGGGACAAGGGAAGGTTGCTGTGGCTCTGCAACGCATGCGTGGCCGGGGACAGCTAGTGTGTGTGTGTGTGTGTGTGTGTGTGTGTGTGTGTGTGTGTGTGTGTGTGTGTGTGTGTGTGTGTGTGTGTGTGTGTGTGTGTGTGTGTGTGTGTTTGTGTGTATACTCACCTAGTTGTACTCACCTAGTTGTGTTTGCGGGGGTTGAGCTCTGGCTCTTTGGTCCCGCCTCTCAATCGTCAATCAACTGGTGTACAGATTCCTGAGCCTATTGGGCTCTATCATATCTACACTTGAAGCTGCGTATGGAGTCAGCCTCCACCACATCACTTCCTAATGCAGTCCATTTGTCAACCACTCTGACACTAAAAAAGTTCTTTCTAATATCTCTGTGGCTCATTTGGGCACTCAGTTTTCACCTGTGTCCCCTTGTGCGTGTGCCCCTTGTGTTAAATAGCCTGTCTTTATCTACCCTATCAATTCCCTTCAAAATCTTGAATGTGGTGATCATGTCCCCCCTAACTCTTCTGTCTTCGAGCGAAGTGAGGTTTAATTCCTGTAGTCTCTCCTCGTAGCTCATACCTCTCAGCTCGGGTACTAGTCTGGTGGCAAACCTTTGAACCTCTTCCAGTTTAGTCTTATCCTTGACTAGATATGGACTCCATGCTGGGGCTGCATACTCCAGGATTGGCCTGACATATGTGGTATACAAAGTTCTGAATGATTCTTTACACAAGTTTCTGAATGCCGTTCGTATGTTGGCCAGCCTGGCATATGCCGCTGATGTTATCCTCTTGATATGTGCTGCAGGAGACAGGTCTGGCGTGATATCAACTCCCAAGTCTTTTTCTTTCTCTGACTCCTGAAGAATTTCCTCTCCCAGATGATACCTTGTATCTGGCCTCCTGCTCCCTACACCTATCTTCATTACATTACATTTGGTTGGGTTAAACTCTAACAACCATTTGTTCGACCATTCCTTCAGCTTGTCTAGGTCTTCTTGAAGCCTCAAACAGTCCTCTTCTGTTTTAATTCTTCTCATAATTTTGGCATCGTCCGCAAACATTGAGAGAAATGAATAGATACCCTCCGGGAGATCATTTACATATATCTGAAACAAGATAGGACCAAGTACAGAGCCCTGTGGGACTCCACTGGTGACTTCACGCCAATCTGAGGTCTCACCCCTCACCGTAACTCTCTGCTTCCTATTGCTTAGGTACTCTCTTATCCACTGGAGCACCTTACCAGCTACACCTGCCTGTCTCTCCAGCTTATGCACCAGCCTCTTATGCGTTACTGTGTCAAAGGCTTTCCGACAATCCAAGAAAATGCAGTCCGCCCAGCCCTCTCTTTCTTGCTTAATCTTTGTCACCTGGTCGTAGAATTCTATTAAGCCAGTCAGGCAAGATTTACCTTCCCTGAACCCATGTTGGCGATTTGTCACGAAGTCTCGTCTCTCCAGATGTGTTACCAGGTTTTTTCTCACGATCTTCTCCATCACCTTGCATGGTATACAAGTCAAGGACACTGGCCTGTAGTTAAGTGCCTCTTGCCTGTCGCCCTTTTTGTATATTGGGACCACATTCGCCGTCTTCCATATTTCTGGTAGGTCTCCCGTCTCTAGTGACTTACTATACACTATGGAGAGTGGCAAGCAAAGTGCATCTGCACACTCTTTCAGTACCCATGGTGAGATCCCGTCTGGACCAACAGCCTTTCTAACATCCAGATCCAGCAGGTGTCTCTTGACCTCCTCTCTCGTAATTTCGAACTCTTCCAAGGCCGCCTGGTTTACCTCCCTTTCTCCTAGCACAGTGACCTCACCTTATTCTATTGTGAAGACCTCCTGGATCCTCTTGTTGAGTTCTTCACACACCTCTTTGCCATACTCTGTATACCTGTCCTCGCCTGTTCTAAGTTTCAATACCTGTTCTTCACTGTTGTTTTCCTTCTGATGTGACTGTGGAGTACCCTTGGTTCGGTCTTGGCTTTGTTTGCTATATCATTTTCAAAACTTTTCTCTGCTTCTCTTCTCACCCTGACGTACTCAGTACCTGTAGAGCAGGTACATGTGTATATGTGTGTGTGTGTGTGTGTGTGTGTGTATATATATATATATATATATATATATATATATATATATATATATATATATATATATATATATATATATATATATATATATATATATATATATATATATATATAGACATATATATATATAGACATATATATATATATAGACATATATATATATATATATATATATATATATATATATATATATATATATATATATATATATATATATATATATATATATATATATATATATATATATGTCGTACCTAGTAGCCAGAACGCACTTCTCAGCCTACTATGCAAGGCCCGATTTGCCTAATAAGCCAAGTTTTCCTGAATTAATATATTTTCTCAATTTTTTTTCTTATGAAATGATAAAGCTACCCATTTCATTATGTATGAGGTCAATTTTTTTTATTGGAGTTAAAATTAACGTAGATATATGACCGAACCTAACCAACCCTACCTAACCTAACCTAACCTATCTTTATAGGTTAGGTTAGGTTAGGTAGCCGAAAAAGTTAGGTTAGGTTAGGTTAGGTAGGTTAGGTAGTCGAAAAAACATTATTTCATGAAAACTTGGCTAATTAGGCAAATCGGGCCTTGCATAGTAGGCCGAGAAGTGCGTTCTGGCTACTAGGTACGACATATATATATATATATATATATATATATATATATATATATATATATATATATATGTCGTACCTAGTAGCCAGAACTCACTTCTCAGCCTATTATTCAAGGCCCGATTTGCCTAATAAGCCAAGTTTTCCTGAATTAATATATTTACTAAAATTTTTTTCTTATGAAATGATAAAGCAACCCTTTTCTCTATGTATGAGGTCAATTTTTTTTTATTCGAGTTAAAATTAACGTAGATATATGACCGAACCTAACCAACCCTACCTAACCTAACCTAACCTATATTTATAGGTAAGGTTAGGTTAGGTAGCCAAAAAAAGCTAGGTTAGGTTAGGTTAGGTAGGTTAGGTAGACGAAAAAACATTAATTCATGAAAACTTGACTTATTAGGCAAATCGGGCCTTGAATAGTAGGCTGAGAAGTGCGTTCTGGCTATTAGGTACGACATATATATATATATATATATATATATATATATATATATATATATATATATATATATATATATATATATATATATATATATATATATATATATATATATATATATATATGTCGTACCTAATAGCCAGAACGCACTTCTCAGCCTACTATTCAAGGCCCGATTTGCCTAATAAGCCAAGTTTTCATGAATTAATGTTTTTTCGTCTACCTAACCTACCTAACCTAACCTAACCTAGCTTTTTTTGGCTACCTAACCTAACCTTACCTATAAATATAGGTTAGGTTAGGTTAGGTAGGGTTGGTTAGGTTCGGTCATATATCTACGTTAATTTTAACTCCAATAAAAAAAAATTGACCTCATACATAGAGAAAAGGGTTGCTTTATCATTTCATAAGAAAAAAATTATAGTAAATATATTAATTCAGGAAAACTTGGCTTATTAGGCAAATTGGGCCTTGAATAGTAGGCTGAGAAGTGAGTTCTGGCTACTAGGTACGACATATATATATATATATATATATATATATATATATATATATATATATATATATATATGTCGTACCTAGTAGCCAGAACGCACTTCTCAGCCTACTATGCATGGCCCGATTTGCCTAATAAGCCAAGTTTTCATGAATTTATATATTTTCTCTATTTTTTTCTTATGAAATGATAAAGCTACCCATTTCATTGTGTATGAGGTCAATTTTTTTTTATTGGAGTTAAAATTAGCGTAGATATATGACCGAACCTAACCAACCCTACCTAACCTAACCTAACCTATCTTTATAGGTTAGGTTAAGTTAGGTAGCAGAAAAAGTTAGGTTAGGTTAGGTTAGGTAGGTTAGGTAGTCGAAAAAACAATAATTCATAAAAACTTGGCTTATTAGGCAAATCGGGCCTTGCATAGTAGGCTGAGAAGTGCGTTCTGGCTATTAGGTACGACATATATATATATATATGTATATATATATATATATATATATATATATATATATATATATATATATATATATATATATATATATATATATATATATATATATATATATATATATATATATATATATATATATATATATATATATATATATATATATATATTTATATATATATATATATATATATATATATATATATATATATATATATATATATATATTTTGGTAGCAGTCTTTCCTATAGACATATATTATTAAATATGACCGAAAAAGTAAGATTAATAATTCTAACACGAATTTTCTCAATCTTTCGTACATTTCTTTTCACTGTTGGTGGTAATTCAAAAATCAATTCTCCAAAATTCATTTTTATTTCTAGTCTGACGCGACACTTGAGCGCGTTTCGTAAAACTTATTACATTTTCAAAGACTTTAGTTAACACATACACAACTGAATAGAACTTACACATCTCCGATTTGTTTATATCTACATTTGAGTGAGGTGGATGGGGTGAGGTGGTATTTAATAAGGTATTAATTTCATCAACACAAGACAGAACACGAAACAATGGGTATTTGAATAGAAGTGATTGTAGAAAGCCTATTGGTCCATATTTCTTGATGCTTCTATATTGGAGCGGAGTCTTGAGGTGGGTAGAATATAGTGGTGCATTAATTGGCTGTTGATAGCTGGTGTTGACTTCTTGATGTGTAGTGCCTCGCAAACGTCAAGCCGCCTGCTATCGCTGTATCTATCGATGATTTCTGTGTTGTTTACTAGGATTTCTCTGGCGATGGTTTGGTTGTGGCAAGAAATTATATGTTCCTTAATGGAGCCCTGTTGCTTATGCATCGTTAAACGCCTAGAAAGAGATGTTGTTGTCTTGCCTATATATTGGGTTTTTTGGAGCTTATGATTATGATGTTCTTATGATGAGACATCATAAGAAGGAAAGTGAAAAGCCATGCAACCTCTGAAGAGACAACTAACACAACACCTATACCCCCTATTAGACTATTTTACAGGAACTTCTTTTCCACAGCTCAAAAAATGGAGGAAAGGGTCCTGAAAGATATTGTTAATAGAAACGTTATCCCTACAGACAAAAATCAGAGGATACAACTGACGATTTACTATAAAACCAGAAAAACGGCCAGCCTACTCATGAGAAACTCTCCAGACACAAAACAGAACGCTTTAAAAGAGACTAACGTCGTCTATGCCTTCAAATGCCCTCTTGGGGACTGTAAGCTCCAAAAACCCCAGTATATAGGCAAGACAACAACATCTCTTTCTAGGCGTTTAACGATGCATAAGCAACAGGGCTCCATTAAGGAACATATAATCTCTTCCCACAACCAAACCATCGCCAGAGAAATCCTAGTAAACAACACAGAAATCATCGATAGATACAGCGATAGCAGGCGGCTTGACGTTTGCGAGGCACTACACATCAAGAAGTCAACACCAGCAATTAACAGCCAATTATTGCACAACTATATTCTACCCACCTCAAGACTCCGCTCCAATATAGAAGCATCAAGAAATATGGACCAATAGGCTTTCTACAAACACTTCTATTCAATATCCATTGTTTCGTGTTCTGTCTTGTGTTGATGAAATTAATACCCTATTAATACTCTTGTTCTGTCTTGTGTTGATGAAATTAATACCCTATTAATACCACATCTTGTTCTGTCTTGTGTTAATGCCACATCACCCCTTCCACCTCTCTCAAATGTAGATATAAAATCGGAGATGCGTAAGTTCTATTCAGTTGTGTATTTGTGAACTAAAGTCTTTGAAAATGTAATAAGTTTTACGAAACGCGCTCGTGTCGCGTCAGACTAGAAATAAAAATGAATTTTGGAGAATTGATTTTTGATTTACCTCCAACAGTGAAACGAAATGTACGAAATATTGAGAAAATTCGTGTTAGTATTATTAATGTTACTTTTTCGGTCATATTTAATAATATATGTCGACAGGAAAGACTGCTACCAAAATATACTAATATATATATATATATATATATATATATATATATATATATATATATATATATATATATATATATATATATATATATATATATATATATATATATATATATATATATATTATTAAATATGACCGAAAAAGTAAGATTAATAATTCTAACACGAATTTTCTCGATCTTTCTTATGTTTCTTTTCACTGTTGATGGTAATTGAAAAATCAATTCTCAAAAATTCATTTTTATTTCTAGTCTGACGTGACACTTGAATGCATTTCGTAATACCTTATTACATTTTCAAAGACTTTTAGTTTACACACACACACAACTATTACCTGCAAACACTAAACAGAGTTCATGTCGACTAAGACTTTTTGCTCAATGGAACCCATGTAGAAGTTCGCAAACAGGACACCTAGGGGAGAGCCCATGGTGACCCCATCTACTTGCTTATACATGTGCCCATCCGGGCTCAAGAAGGGTGCCTCTTTAGTACAAGCTTGGAGTAGTTTCCTTAGAATGTTTTCTGGTATGTCAAGAGGAGTACAGGCCGGATCACGATACACTCTGTCCGCTATCATCCCGATTGTTTCATCCACAGGTACGTTGGTAAACAGTGATTCGGCCCTCTGCAATTACTTCCATTCTTACCTTCAATACCCATTGTTTCGTGTTCTATCCTGTGTTGAAAGTTTTGTTCACCTCATCCAAAAACTGTTGTAACATATCACCTCACCAAAATGCGGGTATAAAATGAAAAATTAAATCTGTTCATAGCATAAGTATGAACTCTGTTTAGTGTTTGCAGGTAATAGTTGTGTGTGTGTAAACTAAAAGTCTTTGAAAATGTAATAAGTTATTACGAAATGCGTTCAAGTGTCGCGTCAGACTAGAAATAAAAAAGAATTTTGGAGAATTGATTTTTCAATTACCATCAACAGTTAAAAGAAACATAAGAAAGATCGAGAAAATTCGTGTTAGAATTATTAATCTTACTTTTCGGTCATATTTAATAATATATGTCTACAGGAAAGACATATATATATATATATATATATATATATATATATATATATATATATATATATATATATATATATATATATATATATATATATATATATGTCGTACCTAGTAGCCAGAATGCACTTCTCGGCCTACTATGCAAGGCCCGATTTGCCTAATAAGCCAAGTTTTCCTGAATTAATATATTTTCTCTATTTTTTTTCTTGTGAAATGATAACGCTACCCATTTCATTATGTATGAGGTCAATTTTTTTTTATTTGAGTTAAAATTAACGTAGATATATGACCGAACCTAACCAACCCTACCTAACCTAACCTAACCTATCTCTATGGGTTAGGTTATGTTAGGTAGCCGAAAAAGTTAGGTTAGGTTTGGTTAGGTAGGTTAGGTAGTCGAAAAACAATTAATTCATGAAAACTTGGCTTATTAGGCAAATCGGGCCTTGCATAGTAGGCTGAGAAGTGCGTTCTGGCTACTAGGTACGACATATATATATATATATATATATATATATATATATATATATATATATATATATATATATATATATATATATATATATATATATATGAAAGTCTATCAGTAGGATACTAGCCACTTAGTACAGGAATAAAGATGAAATTTAATCGGGGAACGTAGCCTCGTGTTCAGGAGAACAACAGCAGAGAATTTAAGTCATTTCTTCGACGCTGGGTGAAGGTGAGAACCCCGATGACCACAGGAGTAGCGGGATAACCAGGTGTCCGAAGTAGACACCTGCCACTTCTGGACACCTGTCACTCTACCTCCACTTCTCTGGGGACACAAGGCAGCCTAGTGAGTCCCCAGAGATGCTGCGAGGTCACTGTGTTTGGGGCTGGTGCACACAGGGGTTAAGTAAATACAGAGCCGACAGTGAGAGTAAAGAGAAACAGTGACGGAGTGTCACCGGGGGAGCTCGACGAGACTCTGCCCTTTGTCTCTCCCTGTGACAATATTACTGTAAGGGAATGGTAGTCTCTCAACCCAACTTGCACACCTGTGGTTGCAATTGATTGTACTTTGCAGTATGATTATCCTTTTGCCAGGTTGGAGTACCCTGGTGATGAGTATCCCTTGATAGGTAATCTACTTTGCAATTCAGTTAGCAAGAGTGTTGACATGCAACACCTGGTTATGCCAGGAGATGATAGAGGTTTATGTATTTCCAGGGTATGACATGGGTGTATAGACACCATTTTGGTCGCTGCAGGCGGAGACAGTCCAGCCAGTAGTGAAGTCAGGCGACCTGATCCCCCTACGACTGAGGGGGCTCCTCTTTGCAAACTCCTGATGACGTCATGGGGACCTATGGTTGGGCCAATCAGATGACGAGATAAGGTAATAGCTGCATTTTGACTGGTGACCTATGTGGAGGTCTCATGGAAATGAATAAGCGAGGTATAGGCTTGTTTACTGACTGTAGCATGATTGAGAGGGTGAAGGTGGTGGACAGCAGACATGGTCTCTGTCTGCTCTACAGAGTCACATGGGCACTGTCTGCTCTATGGAGACACATGGGCTCTGTCTGCTCTAGAGTAACATGGTCTGTACGAGAATTCTGACTCTCTGCACCTATTTTCATTTTCATAATTATGAATTTTTATACCGAAACTATGCCAATTACTGAAAACGGTAATGGGTCATATTTTACCCAAACCTCCCCTGCAGTTTTCAAAATATCTGAAATGTGGGAAATTTAACTCCTGAGCGTGACTTTTGAGCCGAATTCTGACTCTCTGCACCTATTTTAATTTTCAAATTGCGACTCTTTATACCGAAACTCTGCCAATTACTGAAAACGGCAATGGGTCATATTTTGCCATAACTCCCCTGCAGTTTTCAAAATATCTGAAATGTGGGAAATTTAACTCCTAAGCGTGATTATTGAGGCGAATTCTAAATCTCTGCACCTATTTTCATTTTCAAATTACGACTCTTTATACCGAAAATATGCCAATTACTGAAAACGGCGATGGGTCATTGTTATGATCTCAGCCTGCAGGAGAAACATACATAAAAAGATTGAGTAAATTGGACAGACAACTTAAGAATATGGGCAGTAAATCAGGATATAGAGAAATTACTGGTTATGAGATGTGGAAAGTTTGCTAGGAGTGTGAGGCTCGCTTCTGGAGAGCTTTGACCCCCCACTTGAGTACCAGACATCGTGAGGGGAAGCTGCGCTCCGTTTGAGCTCCCATTAGAGAGGAACCCCTGTTTGATATACCTTCAAGAGGAAGGAAGTGTGCAGACGTTCCAGCTGTGGAATCGAGCTGGGAACGTGTGGTCTCAAGTCCTGGACGGCAAGGAGAGTTTGTTAAGCCACCCAGAGACATTATCGTGGGCCGTGGAGCGCCCTGGTCAGACTCCGTCAGACGGAGAGTGCCCTACAGAAGACATTTTTGTGGTAAGCCCAAATTTAGCCATTTTACAGTGATTCCTGGTAATTGATCGTGTGCCCAGCGATCGTAGTGAATGTTTATTGGTACGTTAGACATGTTTTGGTAAGGCAGGAAGACTAAATAAGAGGACAGAGATGAGAGATAGACAGCTGGAGGAACGAGCAGCATGTCCTCTCCCGTCGACCGCCTGGAGCCAACTGACTGGCAGCGGAGGATAGCTCCCAGAGTGAGGAGCCGCCCGCCGGGTAAGACGGAGCATGGACCAGCCCAAACGGGGGAGTCCACTCTCACAGTATGTAGAGAGCAGAGAGAGATGTTAGGTGCGAATATATTGTGTGGTTATTTTCGTTTATGTGTTTAAAGGGAAACATTTTTATTGGCGTGTCAATGGGTTGCAGGTTTGTCTTTGGAAGGAGTTGCTGAGAGAACCTCGAGGCCAGTAGAGGAGGATTCAGTGGATGGAACTCCAAGGCTATTGAAGAAATACTGAGCTCTGTGAAAGAGCAGTCCCTATAGTGAGGGAGTGGGATCTCAAGCTGTGAGGGGAGAAACAGTGGAGTAAAGTTTACATGCTTTTGTGATACCAGTGGTGAAGCACCATTGTTGATCAAGGAAGACTTCATGGTGTAGCAGCCAGGAGAGCTGTGGAGGACGAGGGTAGAAGTGGTGAAGCACCATTGTTGGTCAAGGAAGACTTCATGGTGTAGCAGCCAGGAGAGCTGTGGAGGACGAGGGTAGAAGTGGTGAAGCACCATTGTTGATCAAGGAAGACTTCATGGTGTAGCAGCCAGGAGAGCTGTGGAGGACGAGGGTAGAAGTGGTGAAGCACCATTGTTGGTCAAGGAAGACTTCATGGTGTAGCAGCCAGGAGAGCTGTGGAGGACGAGGGTAGAAGTGGTGAAGCACCATTGTTGATCAAGGAAGACTTCATGGTGTAGCAGCCAGGAGAGCTGTGGAGGACGAGGGTAGAAGTGGTGAACCACCTTTGTTGTTCAAGGAAGACTTCATGGTGTAGCAGCCTAGAAGAGCTGCGGAGGATCCTGGTAGATAAACCCGGAAGAACATGAAGGTATCAGGGTAGTGAACTTCCAGATGTGGAAGGGAAGTTCTAGTTGACTAATTGTAGGGAGTTGATAGAGTGTTTGGTTGTCATTAGCGTGCAAGACGCAGTGAAAGGTGAGTGATTGGTTACCATTTTTTTTGTGCCGAGGAGTACTTATGTTGAAGTAAGGGATTGACTACCATTCTTGTGCCAAGGAATATTTATACTGAAGTATAGAGTTACAACCGTAGATTGGATTACCTGCAGAGACATACACATGTGTTCTAGGACTGATAGGGTGTTTGATTGAACATTGTTGTATATCAAGGAATATTTATGCTGATATTAATGTTAGTATAGCCATAGGCTGAATTGCCTGCAAATGTTTATATATATTCTAGAGTTGGTAGTGCCATATCATATTGTACTTCATGATTTACCCATTTGGTGAGGCTGATAGTGCAACATTGTGTTATAAGACTTGACCTACTTGATGAGGTCGGTAGTATTAGGTGGTGAGTCAAGAGTTAGGATTCCACTTGATAAGCAGATGATAGAGTTCTGATGGTATTGGAGTACTACCTGACTACAGTACTATAAAGTGTTGGAGATATATATATTATTGTACGTGTATATGCATTGTCCATGTGCCTTGTCCAGTAAATGTATTTAAATTTGCTGGTGTTTGCCCTTGTCCTACTGAGGCTTCCCGGAATGTAGGTAAGAGAGAGAGAGAGAACCAAGAACCACAGCTGTGGACAGGGAAGAATGGAATAATAATAAGTCAAAGGGGATTGAAGAGATCATATCACATAAGGTGTGAGTGGGGAGTCACAGCGGCTCAAGAGGGTGTGTGCACGTCACAATGAAGCTATTGTTGGAGCTGCATCCCCTAAACGTGTGACTTTGAGCCCCTCTCCAAGTGCCAGAAGCGCCAAGGGTGATCTCCTGGAAAGAAGTAAGCACTCTACCGAGTTTTTGGGTTGGTTGTCCATAAAGGACCAACATCAACGACACCAACCATTATAATAGTCATATTTGGCCATAACCCCCCCTGCAGTTTTCAAAATATCTGAAATGGGGGAAATTTGACCCCTGAGCGTGATTTTCAAACTAAATTCTGACTGCACCTATTTTCATTTTCAAATTACGTCTCTTTATACCGAAAAAATGCCAATTACTGAAAACGGCGATGGGTCATATTTTGCCCAAACCCCCTGCAGTTTTCAAAATATCTGAAATGTGGAAAATTTGATTCCTGAGCGTGATTTTTTAGCCGAATTCTGGCTCTCTGCACCTATTTTCATTTTCAAATTACGACTTTTCATACCGAAACTATGGCAATTACTAAAAACAGCAATGGGTCATATTTTTTGCCCAAACCCCCCGGCAGTTTTCAAAATATCTGATATGTGGGAAATTAAACATTCTGAGCGTGATTTTCGAGCCGAATTCTGACTCTCTGCATCTATTTTCATTTTTAAATTACGACTTTTTATACCGAAACTATGCTTATTACTTAAAACTCAAATGGTCATATTTTTCCCAAACCCCCTGCAGTTTTCAAAATATCTGAAATGTGGGAAATTTGAATTCTGAGCGTGATTTTTGAGCCGAACCTGTCTCTCTACACCTATTTTCATTTTCAAATTACGACTCATTATACCGAAACTATGTCAATTACTGAAAACGGCGATGGATCATATTTTGACATAAACCTCCCCCCCCCCTGCAGTTTTCAAAATATCTGAAATGTGCAAAATTTGACTCCTGAGTGTGATATTTGAGCCGAATTCTGACTCTCTACACCTATTATCATTTTCAAATTACGACTTTTTATACCGTAACTGTGCCAATTACTGAAAACTGCAATAGGTCATATTTTGCCCTAACCCCCCCTGCAGTTTTCAAAATATCAGAAATGTGGGAAATTTGACTCCTGAGCGTGATGTTTGAGCCGAATTCTGACTCTCTGAACCTTTTTTCATTTTCAAATTACGACTCTTTATACCGAAAATATGGCAATTATTGAAAACCGCAATGGGTCATATTTTGCCCAAACCAAAAAATATCAGAAATATCAAACCCATTTCAAAATATCAGAAATGTGGGAAAATTGACTCCTGAGCGTGATGTTTGAGCCGAATTCTGACTCTCTGCACCTTTTTTTTCATTTTCAAATTACGACTCTATATACCGAAAATATGCCAATTACTGAAAACCGCAATGGGTTATATTTTGCCCAAACCCCATGCAGTTTTCAAAATATCTAAAATGTGGGATATTTGACTCCTGAGGGTGATTTTTGGGCCGAATTCTGACTCTCTGCACCTATTTTCATTTCATATTACGACTTTTTATACTGAAACTATGCCAATTACTTATAACGGCAATGTTTCATATTTTGACATAACCCCCTGCAGTTTTCACAATATCTGAAATGTGGGAAATTTGACTCCTGAGCGTGATTTTTGAGCCGAAATCTGGCTCTCTGCACCTAATTTCATTTTCAAATTACGACTTTTCATACCGAAACTATGGTAATTACTGAAAACGGCAATGGGTCATATTTTTTGCCCAAACCCCCCTGCAGTTTTCAAAATATCTGAAATGTGGGAAATTAAACTCCTGAGCGTGATTTTCGAGCCGAATTCTGACTCTCTGCATCTATTTTCATTTTCAAATTACAACTTTTCATACCGAAACTATGCCTATTACTTAAAACGGCAATTGGTCACATTTTGCCCAAACCCCCCTGCAGTTTTTAAAATATCTGAAATGGGGGAAATTTGACCCCTGAGCGTGATTTTCAAACTAAATTCTGACTGCACCTATTTTCATTTTCAAATTACGTCTCTTTATACCGAAAAAATGCCAATTACTGAAAACGGTGAGGGGTCATATTTTGCCATAACCCCCCTGCAACTTTCAAAATATCTGAAATGTGAGAAATTTGACTCCTGAGCGTGATTTTTGAGGCCGAATTCAGACTCTCTGCACCTATTTTCGTTTTCAAATTACGAGTTTTTATTCCGAAACTATGCATATTACTGAAAACGGCAGTAGATAAAATTTTGCCCTAACCCAACCTGCAGTTTTCAAAATATCAGATATTTGGGAAATTTGACTCCTGAGCGAATTTTTTGAGCCGAATTCTGACTCTCTGAACCTTTTTTCATTTTCAAATTACGACTCTTTATACCGAAAATAAGCCAATTACTGAAAACGGCGATGGGTCATATTTTGCCCAAACCCCCTGCAGTTTTCAAAATATCTGAAATGTGGAAAATTTGATTCCTGAGCGTGATTTTTTAGCCGAATTCTGGCTCTCTGCACCTATTTTCATTTTCAAATTACGACTTTTCATACCGAAACTATGGCAATTACTAAAAACAGCAATGGGTCATATTTTTTGCCCAAACCCCCCGGCAGTTTTCAAAATATCTGATATGTGGGAAATTAAAAATTCTGAGCGTGATTTTCGAGCCGAATTCTGACTCTGCATCTATTTTCATTTTTAAATTACGACTTTTTATACCTAAACTATGCCTATTACTTAAAACTCAAATGGTCATATTTTGCTCAAACCCCCTGCAGTTTTCAAAATATCTGAAATGTGGAAAATTTGAATTCTGAGCGTGATTTTTGAGCCGAACCTGTCTCTCTACACCTATTTTCATTTTCAAATTACGACTCATTATACCGAAACTATGTCAATTACTGAAAACGGCGATGGATCATATTTTGACATAACCCCCCCCCCCTTGCAGTTTTCAAAATATCTGAAATGTGCAAAATTTGACTCCTGAGTGTGATATTTGAGCCGAATTCTGACTCTCTACACCTATTATCATTTTCAAATTACGACTTTTTATACCGTAACTGTGCCAATTACTGAAAACTGCAATAGGTCATATTTTGTCCTAACCCCCCCTGCAGTTTTCAAAATATCAGAAATGTGGGAAATTTGACTCCTGAGCGTGATGTTTGAGCCGAATTCTGACTCTCTGCACCTTTTTTCATTTTCAAATTACGACTCTTTATACCGAAAATATGGCAATTATTGAAAACCGCAATGGGTCATATTTTGCCCAAACCAAAAAATATCAGAAATATCAAACCCATTTCAAAATATCAGAAATGTGGGAAAATTGACTCCTGAGCGTGATGTTTGAGCCGAATTCTGACTCTCTGCACCTTTTTTTTCATTTTCAAATTACGACTCTATATACCGAAAATATGCCAATTACTGAAAACCGCAATGGGTTATATTTTGCCCAAACCCCATGCAGTTTTCAAAATATCTAAAATGTGGGATATTTGACTCCTGAGGGTGATTTTTGGGCCGAATTCTGAATCTCTGCACCTATTTTCATTTCATATTACGACTTTTTATACTGAAACTATGCCAATTACTAATAACGGCAATGTTTCATATTTTGACATAACCCCCCTGCAGTTTTCACAATATCTGAAATGTGGGAAATTTGACTCCTGAGCGTGATTTTTGAGCCGAAATCTGGCTCTCTGCACCTATTTTCATTTTCAAATTACGAATTTTCATACCGAAACTATGGCAATTACTAAAAACGGCAATGGGTCATATTTTTTGCCCAAACCCCCCTGCAGTTTTCAAAATATCTGAAATGTGGGAAATTAAACTCCTGAGCGTGATTTTTGAGCCGAATTCTGACTCTCTGCATCTATTTTCATTTTCAAATTACAACTTTTCATACCGAAACTATGCCTATTACTTAAAACGGCAATTGGTCACATTTTGCCCAAACCCCCCTGCAGTTTTTAAAATATCTGAAATCGGGGAAATTTGACCCCTGAGCGTGATTTTCAAACTAAATTCTGACTGCACCTATTTTCATTTTCAAATTACGTCTCTTTATACCGAAAAAATGCCAATTACTGAAAACGGTGAGGGGTCATATTTTGCCATAACCCCCCTGCAACTTTCAAAATATCTGAAATGTGAGAAATTTGACTCCTGAGCGTGATTTTTGAGGCCGAATTCAGACTCTCTGCACCTATTTTCGTTTTCAAATTACGAGTTTTTATTCCGAAACTATGCATATTACTGAAAACGGCAGTAGATAAAATTTTGCCCTAACCCAACCTGCAGTTTTCAAAATATCAGATATTTGGGAAATTTGACTCCTGAGCGAATTTTTTGAGCCGAATTCTGACTCTCTGAACCTTTTTTCATTTTCAAATTACGACTCTTTATACCGAAAATAAGCCAATTACTGAAAACGGCGATGGGTCATATTTTGCCCAAACCCCCTGCAGTTTTCAAAATATCTGAAATGTGGAA
The DNA here is from genome assembly GCF_040958095.1 of Procambarus clarkii. Classification (NCBI taxonomy): domain Eukaryota; kingdom Metazoa; phylum Arthropoda; class Malacostraca; order Decapoda; family Cambaridae; genus Procambarus; species Procambarus clarkii. The sequence continues at coordinate 3,967,990 of NC_091152.1, forward strand.
AATTTGATTCCTGAGCGTGATTTTTTAGCCGAATTCTGGCTCTCTGCACCTATTTTCATTTTCAAATTACGACTTTTCATACCGAAACTATGGCAATTACTAAAAACAGCAATGGGTCATATTTTTTGCCCAAACCCCCCGGCAGTTTTCAAAATATCTGATATGTGGGAAATTAAACATTCTGAGCGTGATTTTCGAGCCGAATTCTGACTCTCTGCATCTATTTTCATTTTTAAATTACGACTTTTTATACCGAAACTATGCCTATTATTTAAAACGGCAAATGGTCATATTTTGCCCAAACCCCCCTGCAGTTTTCAAAATATCTGAAATGTGGGAAATTTGAATTCTGAGCGTGATTTTTGAGCCGAACCTGTCTCTCTACACCTATTTTCATTTTCAAATTACGACTCATTATACCGAAACTATGTCAATTACTGAAAACGGCGATGGATCATATTTTGACATAAACCTCCCCCCCCCCCTGCAGTTTTCAAAATATCTGAAATGTGCAAAATTTGACTCCTGAGTGTGATATTTGAGCCGAATTCTGACTCTCTACACCTATTATCATTTTCAAATTACGACTTTTTATACCGTAACTGTGCCAATTACTGAAAACTGCAATAGGTCATATTTTGCCCTAACCCCCCCTGCAGTTTTCAAAATATCTGAAATGTGGGAAATTAAACTCCTGAGCGTTATTTTCGAGCCAAATTCTGACTCTCTGCATCTATTTTCATTTTCAAATTACAACTTTTTATACCGAAACTATGCCTATTACTTAAAACGGCAATTGGTCATATTTTGCCCAAACCCCCCTGCAGTTTTTAGAATATCTGAAATGGTGGAAATTTGACCCCTGAGCGTGATTTTCAAATTAAATTCTTACTGCACCTATTTTTATTTTCAAATTACGTCTCTTAATACCGAAAAAATGCCAATTACTGAAAACGGTGAGGGGTCATATTTTGCCATAACCCCCCTGAAACTTTCATAATATCTGAAATGTGAAAAATTTGACTCCTGAGCGTGATTTTTGAGGCCGAATTCTGACTCTCTGCACCTATTTTCGTTTTCAAATTACGACTTTTTATTCCGAAACTATGCATATTACTGAAAACGGCAGTAGATAAAATTTTGCCCTAACCCAACCTGCAGTTTTCAAAATATCAGATATTTGGGAAATTTGACTCCTGAGCGAAATTTTTGAGCCGAATTCTGACTCTCTGAACCTTTTTTTTATTTTCAAATTACGACTCTTTATACCCAAAATATGCCAATTACTGAAAACGGCGATGGGTCATATTTTGCCCAAACCCCCTGCAGTTTTCAAAAAATCTGAAATGTGGAAAATTTGATTCCTGAGCGTGATTTAGGAGCCGAATACTGACTCTATGCATCTATTTTCATTTTCAAATTACGACTTTTTATACCGAAAATATGCCTATTACTTAAAACGGCAATTGGTCATATTTTGTCCAAACCCCCTGCAGTTTTCAAAATATCTGAAATGTAGGAAATTTGACTCCTGAGGGTGATTTTTGAGGACGAATTCTGACTCTCTGCACCTATTTTCGTTTTCAAATTAATACTTTTTATAGCGAAACTATGCCTATTACTTAAAACGGCAATTGGTCATATTTTGTCCAAACCCCCTGCAGTTTTTAAAATATCTGAAATGGGGGAAATTTCACCCCTGAGCGTGATTTTCAAACTAAATTCTGACTGCAACTATTTTCATTTTCAAATTACGACTCTTTATACCGAAAAAATGCCAATTACTGAAAACGGTGAGGGGTCATATTTTGCCATAACCCCCCTGCAACTTTCAAAATATCTGAAATGTGGGAAATTTGACTCCTGAGGGTGATTTTTGAGTCCGAATTCTTACTCTCTGCACCTATTTTCATTTTGAAATTACGACTATTCATACCGAAAATATAGCAATTACTGAAAACGGTGAGGGGTCATATTTTGCCATAACCCCCCTGCAATTTTCAAAATATTTGAAATGTGGGACATTTGACTCCTGAGCGTGATTTTCGAGCCTAATTCTGATTCTCTGCATCTATTTTCATTTTCAAATTACGACTTTTTATACCGAAACTATGCCTATTGCTTAATCCAGCAATTGGTCATATTTTGCCCAAACCCCCCTGCACTTTTCCAAATATTTGAAATGTGGGAAATTTAACTCCTGAGCGTGATTTTCGAGCCGAATTCTGACTCTCTGCATCTATTTTCATTTTCAAATTACGACTTTTTATACCGAAACTATGCCAATTACTTAATCCAGCAATTGGTCATATTTTGCCCAAACCCCCCTGCAGTTTTCAAAATATATGAAATGTGTGAAATTTGACTCCTGAACGTGAATTTTGAGCCGAATTCACACTCTCTGCACCTATTTTCTATTTAATATTACGACTCTTTATACCGAAAATATGCAAATTACTGAAAACGCTGATTGGTCACATTTTGACATAACCCCCTCTACAGTTTTCAAAATATCTGAAATGGTGGAAATTTGATTCCTGAGGGCTATTTTTTGAGTGGACTTCTAACTCTCTGCACCTATTTTCATTTTCAAATTACGACTTTTTATACCGAAACTTTGCCAATTACTGAAACCTGCACTGGGTCATATTTTGCCCAAGCCCCCCCTGCAGTTTTAAAAATATCTGAAATGTGGGAAATTTGACTCCTGAGCGTGATTTTCGAGCCTAATTCTGACTCTCTGCACCTATTTTCGTTTTCAAATTACTACTTTTTATAGCGAAACTATGCCAATTACTGAAAACGGCAATGTGTCATATTTTGCCCAACCCCCCTGCAGTTTTCAAAAAAAATGATATGTTTGAAATTTGACTCCTGAGCGTGAATTTTGAGCCGCATTCTGACTCTCTGCTCCTATTTTCATTTTCAAATTACGAAATTTTATACCGAAAATATGCGAATTACTAATAAAGGGGATGGGTCATATTTTGACATAACCCCCCCTGCTGTTTTCACAATATCTGAAATGTGGGAAATTTGACTCCTGAGCGTGATTTTTGAGCCGAATTCTGGCTCTCTGAACCTATTTTCATTTTCAAATTACGACTTTTCATACCGAAACTATGGCAATTACTAAAAACGGCAATGGGTCATATTTTTTGCCCAAACCCGCCAGGAGTTTTCAAAATATCTGAAATGTGGGAAATTTGACTCCTGAGCGTGATTTCTCAGCGGAATTCTGACTCTTTGCACCTATTTTAATTTTCAAATTACGACATTTTAAACCGAAAATATGCCAATTACTAATAACGGCTATAGGTCATATTTTACCATAACCCCCATGAAGTTTTCAAAATATCAGAAATGTGGGAAATTTGACTCCTGAGCGTGATGTTTGAGCCGAATTCACACTCTCTGCACCTATTTTCATTTTCATATTACGACTTTTCATACCGAAAATATGGCAATTACTGAAAACGGCGATGGGTCATATTTTTTACCCAAACCCCCCTGCAGTTTTCAAAATATCTGAAATGTGGGAAATTAAACTCCTGAGCGTAATTTTCCAGCTGACTTCTGACTCTCTGCATCTATTTTTATTTTCAAATTACGACTTTTTATACCGAAAATATGCCTACTACTTAAAACAGCAATTGGTCATACTATGCCCAAACCCCCCTGCAGTTTACAAATAATATGAAATGTGGGAAATTTGACTCCTGAGCGTGAATTTTGAGCCGCATTCTGACTCTCTGCACCTATTTTCATTTTCATATTACAAATTTTTATACCAAAATTATGCCAATTAATAAAAACAGCAAATTGGCATATTTTGCCCAAAGCCCCCAGGAGTTTTCAAAATATCTGAAATGTGGGAAATTTGACTCCTGAGCGTGATTTCTCAGCGGAATTCTGACTCTCTGCACCTATTTTCATTTTCAAATTACGACATTTTAAACCGAAAATATGCCAATTACTAATAACGGCTATGGGTCATATTTTGCCATAACCCCCATGAAGTTTTCAAAATATCAGAAATGTGGGAAATTTGACTCCTGAGCGTGATGTTTGAGCCGAATTCACACTCTCTGCACCTATTTTCATTTTTATATTACGACTTTTCATACCGAAAATATGGCAATTACTGAAAACGGCAATGGGTCAAATTTTGCCCAAACCCCCCTGCAGTTTCCACAGTATGTGGAATGTGGGAAATTTGACTCCTGAGCGTGATTTTCGAGCCGAATCCTGACTCTTTGCACCAATTTTCATTTTCATATTACGACTTTTTATACCAAAACTAAGCCAATTACTGAAAACAGCAATTTGTCTCATTTAGCCCAAACCCCCCAGCAGTTTTCAAAATATCTGAAAAGTGGGAAATTTGACTCCTGAGCGGGATTTTCGAGCCGAATTCTGACTCTCTGCATCTATTTTCATTTTCAAATTACGACTCTTTATACCGTAAATATGCCAATTACTGACAACGGCATTGGGTCATATTTTGCATAAACACCCCTGCAGTTTTCAAAATATCAGAAATGTGGGAAATTTGACTTCTGAGCGTGATGTTTGAGCCGACTTCTGACTGCACCTATTTTAGTTTTCAAATTACGACTTTTTATAACGAAAATATGTCAATTACTGAAAATGGTGATGGGTCATATTTTGCCTTAAACTCCCTGCAGCTTTCAAAATATCTGATATGTGGGAAATTTGAATTCTGAGAGTGATTTTTAAGACCGAATTCTGACTCTCTGCACCTATTTTCGTTTACAAATTACGACTTTTTAAAGCAAAACAATGCCAATTACTGAAAACTACAATGAGTCATATTTTGCCCAAACACCCCTGCAGTTTTCAAATTATCTGAAATGTGGGAAATTTGACTCCTGAGCCTGATGTTTGAGCCGAATTCTCACTCTCTGCACCTATTTTCATTTTCAAATTACGACTTTTTTATACCGAAAATATGGCAATTACTGAAAACTGCAATTTGTCTTATTTTGCCCAAACCCCCTGCAGTTTTCAAAATATCTGAAATGTGGGAAATTTGACTCCTGAGGGTGATTTTTGAGCCGAATTCTGACTCTCTGCCCCTATTTTCATTTTCAAATTACGACTTTTTATACCGAAACTATGCCAATTACTGAAAACGGCAATGGGTCATATTTTGCCCAAACCTCCCTGCAGTTTTCAATATATCTGAAATGTGGGAAATTCGAATCCTGAGCGTTATTTTTCAGCTGAACCTGACTCTCTGCACATACTTTCATTTTCAAATTACGACTCTTTATACCGAAACTATGCCAATTACTGAAAACGGTGATTGATCATATTTTGACCTAACCCCCTGCAGTTTTCAAAATATCTGAAATGAGGTAAATTTTACTCTTGAGCGTGATTTTTGAGCCGAATTCTGGCTCTTTGGACCTATTTTCATTTTCATATTACGAATTTTGATACCAAAAATTTGGCTATTACTGAAAACGATGATCGGTCACATTTTGCCATAACCCCTCTTGATTCAATATTTGATTCATGAGCGTTATTTATGAGCCGAATTCTGACTCTCTGCACCTATTTTCATTTTCAAACTACGATTTTTTAAACCGAAACTGTGCCAATTACTGAAACCTGCAATGGGTCATATTTGGCCCAAACCCTCCCTGCAGTTTTCAAAATATTTGAAATGTGGGAAATTTGACTGATGAGCGTGATTTTCGAGCCGAATTCTGAATGAACCTATTTTAATTATCAAATTACGACTTTTTATACCGAAAATATGTCAATTACTGAAAACGGTGATGGGTCATATTTTGCCTTGAACCCCCTGCAGCTTTCAAAATATCTGAAATGTGGGAAATTTGACTCCTGAGGGTGATTTTTGAGTCCGAATTCTTACTCTCTGCACGTATTTTCATTTTGAAATTACGACTTTTCATACCGAAAATATAGCAATTACTGAAAACGGTAATGGGTCATATTTTGCCAACCCCCCGCCCCCCCCCCCCCTGCAGTTTTCAAAATATCTGAAATGCAGGAAATTTGACTCCTGAGCGTGATATTCGAGCCAAATTCTGATTCTCTTCATCTATTTTCAATTTCAAATTACGACTTTTTATACCGAAACTATGCCTATTACTTAATCCAGCAATTGGTCATATTTTGCCCAAACCCCCCTGCAGTTTTCAAAATATTTGAAATGTGGGAAATTTAACTCCTGAGCGTGATTTTCCAGCCGAATTCTGACTCTCTGCATCTATTTTCATTTTCAAATTACGACTTTTTATACCGAAACTATGCCTATTACTTAATCCAGCAATTGGTCATATTTTGCCCAAATCCCCCTGCAGTTTTCAAAATATATGAAATGTGGGAAATTTGACTCCTGAGCGTGAATTTTGAGCCGAATTCACACTCTCTGCGCCTATTTTCTATTTCATATTACGACTCTTTATACCGAAAATATGCCAATTACTGAAAACGCTGATCGGTCACATTTTGACATAACCCCCTCTGCAGTTTTTAAAATATCTGAAATGGTGGAAACTTGATTCCTGAGGGTTATTTTTTTGAGTGGAATTCTGACTCTCTGCACCTATTTTAATTTTCAAATTACGACTTTTTATACCGAAACTTTGCCAATTACTGAAACCTGAACTGGGTCATATTTTGCCCAAGCCTCCCCCCCCCCTGCAGTTTTAAAAATATCTGAAATATGGGAAATTTGACTCCTGGGCGTGATTTTCAAGCCGAATTCTGACTCTCTGCATCAATTTTCATTTTCAAATTACGACTCTTTATACCGAAAATATGCCAATTACTGAAAACGGAAATGGGTCATATTTTGCCCAAACCCCCTGCAGTTTTCAAAATATATGAAATGTGGGAAATTTGACTCCTGAGCGTGATTTTCGAGCCAAATTCTGATTCTGCACCTATTTTCATTTTCAAATTACGAATTTATACCGAAAATATGCCAATTACTGAAAACAGGAATGTGTCATATTTTGCCGAAACCCCCTGCAGTTTTTAAAATATATTAAATGAGGGAAATTTGACATCTGAACGTGATTTTTTAGCCGAATCCTGACTCTCTGCACCTACTTTCATTTACAAATTTCGACTTTTTATACCAAAACTATGCCAATTACTGAAAAGGCAATTTGTCTTGTTCTGCCCAAACCCCTCCTGCAGTTTTCAAAATATCTGAAATGTGGGAAATTTAACTCCTGAGCGTGATTTTTGACCCGAATTCTGACTCTCTGCACTTATTTTCATTTTCAAATTACGACTCTTTATACCGAAATTATGCCAATTACTGAAAAAGGCGATGAGTCATATTTTGCCATAACCCCCCTGCAGTTTTCAAAATATTTGAAATATGGGAAATTTAACTCCTGAGCGTGATTTTTGACCCGAATTCTGACTCTCTGCACATATTTTCATTTTCAAATTACGACTCTTTATACCGAAACTATGCCAATTACTGAAAACGGCGATGGGTCATATTTTGCCCTAACCCTCGATGCAGTTTTTAAAATATCTGAAATGTGGAAAATTTGACACCTGAAGAGATTTTTGAGCCGAATTCTGACTCTCTGCACCTATTTTCCTTTTTATATTACGACTTTTCATACCGAAAAATATGGCAATTACTGAAAACGGCAATGGGTCAAATTTTGCCCAAACCCCCCTGCAGTTTCCACAATATGTGGAATGTGGGAAATTTGACTCCTGGGCGTGATTTTCGAGCCGAATCCTGACTCTCTGCATCTATTTTCATTTACAAATTACGACTCTTTATACCGAAAATATGCCAATTACTGAAAACGGTGATGGGTCATATTTTGCCTTAAACCCCCTGCAGCTTTCAAAATATCTGAAATGTGGGAAATCTGACTCCTGGGCGTGATTTTCGAGCCGAATCCTGACTCTCTGCATCTATTTTCATTTTCATATTACGAATCTTTATACCGAAAATATGCCATTTACTGAAAACGGCAATGGGTCATATTTTGCCATAACTCCCTGTGCAGTTTTCAAAATATCTGATATGTGTGAAATTTGACTCCTGAGCGTGATTTTTGACCCGAATTCAGACTCTCTGCACCTATTTTCATTTTCAAATTTCGACTTTTTATACCGAAACTATGCCAATTACTGAAAAGGGCAATAGGTCATATTTTGCCATAACCCCCCCCCCCCCCTGCATTATTCAAAATATCTGAAATGAGGGACGTTTGACACCTGAACGTGATTTTTGAGCCGAATCCTGACTCTCTGTACCTATTTTCATTTTCAAATTTCGACTTTTTTATACCGAAAATATACCAATTACTGAAAACTTAATTTTGTCTTATTTTGCCCAAACCCCCTGCAGTTTTCAAAATATCTGAAATGTGGGAAATTTGACTCCTGAGGGTGATTTTTGAGCCGAATTCTGACTCTCTGCACCTATTTTCCTTTTCTAATTACGATTCTTTATACCGAAAATATGCCAATTACTGAAAAGGGCAATGGGTAATATTTTGCCCAAACCCCCCTTAAATTTTTCAATATATCTGAAATGTGGGAAATTCAAATCCTGAGCGTGATTTTTGAGCCGAACCTGACTCGGCACCTATTTTCATTTTCAAATTACGACTCTTTATACCCAAACGATGCCAATTACTGAAAACGGTGATTGATCATATTTTGCCAAAACCCCTCAGCAGTTTTCAAAATATCTGAAATGTGGAAAATTTGATTCCTGAGCGTTATTATTGAGCCGAATTCTGACTCTCTGCACCTATTTTCATTTTCAAACTACGATTATTTATACCGAAACTTTGCCAATTACTGAAAGCGGCAATGGGTCATATTTTGCCCAAACCCTCTGCAGTTTTCAAAATATCTGAAATGTGGAAAATTTGACTCCTGAGCGTGATGTTTGAGCCGAATTCTCACTCTCTGCACCTATTTTCCTTTTCAAATTACGATTCTTTATACCGAAAATATGCCAATTATTGAAAAGGGCAGTGGGTCATATTTTGCCATAACTCCCCCTGCAGTATTCAAAATATCTGAAATGAGGGAAGTTTGACACCTGAACGTGATTTTTGAGCCGAATCCTGACTCTCTGCACCTATTTTCATTTTCAAATTTCGACTTTTTTATACAGAAAATATGCCAATTACTGAAAACGGCGATGAATCATATTTTGCCCTAACCCCCCTGCAGTTTTCAAAATATCAGAAATGTGGGAAATTTGACTCCTGAGCGTGATGTTTGAGCCAAATACTGACTCTCTGCACCTTTTTTCATTTTCATATTTCGACTTTTTATACCAAAACTATGCCAATTACTGAAAACGGGAATGGGTCATATTGTGCCCAAACTCCCCTGCAGTTTTCAATATTTCTGAAATGTGGGAAAATTGAATCCTGAGCGTGATTTTTGAGCCGAACCTGACTCTCTGCACCTATTTTCATTTTCAAATTACGACCCTTTATTCTGAAACTATGCCAATTACTGAAAACAACGATTGATCATATTTTGCCATAACCCCCCTGCAGTTTTCAAAATATCTGAAATGAGTAAATTTTACTCGTGAGCGTGATTTTTTAACCGAATTCTGGCTCTTTGCACCTATTTTCATTTTCAAATTACGACTTTTCATACCGAAAATATGGCAATAACTGAAAAGGGCTATGGGTCATATTTGGCCCCCCCCCCCCCCCTGCAGTTTTCAAAATATTTGGAATGTGGGAAATTTGACTCCTGAGCGTGATTTTGGAGCCGAAATCTGACTCTCTGCACCTTTTTTCATTTTCATATTACGATTTTTTATACCAAAACTATGCCAATTACTGAAAACGGCAATTTGTCTCATTTTCCCCAAACCCCCTGCAGTTTTCAAAATATCTGATATGTGGGAAATTTGAATCCTGAGAGTAATTTTTCAGCAGAATTCTGACTCTCTGCACCTATTTACATTTTCAAATTACGACTCTCTATACCGAAAATATACCAATTATTTATTTTGCCCAATATTGTCATATTTTAATAAAATTGTCATATTTTGCCCAAACCCCCTGCAGTATTCAAAATATCTGAAATGAGGGAAGTTTGACACCTGAACGTGATTTTTGAGCCGAATCCTGACTCTGCACCTATTTTCATTTTCAAATTTCGACTTTTTTATACGGAAAATATGCCAATCACTGAAAACTGCAATCTGTCTTATTTTGCCTAAACCCCCTGCAGTTTTCAAAATATCTGAAATGTGGGAAATTTGACTCCAGAGCGTGATGTTTGGGCCGAATTCTGACTCTCTGCACCTATTTTCATTTTCAAATTACGACTCTTTATACCGAAACTATGCCAATTACTAAAAAACGGCAATGGGGTCATATTTTGAACAAACACCCCTGCAGTTTTCAAAATATCAGAAATGTAGGAAATTTGACTCCTGAGGGTGATTTTTGAGCCAAATTCCGGGTCACTGCACCTATTTTCATTTTAAAATTACGATTTTTCATACTGAAACTATGCCAATTACGGAAAACGGTCATGGGTCATATTTTGACCCAAACCCCCCCTGCAGTTTTCAAAATATTTGAAATGTAGGAAATTTGACTCCTGTGCGTGATTTTTGAGCCGATTTCTGAATCTCTGCACCAATTTCCATTTTCATATTACGACTCTTTATACCGAGAATATGCCAATTACTAATAACGGCAATGGGTCATATTTTGACATAACCCCCTGCAGTTTTCAAAATATCTGTAAAGTTGGAAATTTGAATCATGAGCGTGATTTTTGACCTGAATTCTGACTCTCTGCACTTATTTTCATTTTAAAATTACGACTTTTCATACTGAAACTATGCCAATTAAGGAAAACGGCAATGGGTCATATTTTGGCCAAACCCCATGCAGTTTACCAAATATCTGAACTGTCGGAAATTTGACTCCACAACCTGATTTTTGAGCCGAATTCTGGCTCTCTGCACCTATTTTCAAATTCAAATTACGACATTTATGCTGAAAATATGCCAATTACTGAAAACGGCGATGGGTCATATTTTGCCCATACCCCCCACTGCAGTTTTCAAAATATTTGAAATTTTGGGAAATTTTAATCCTGAGCGTCATTTTTGAGCCGAATTCTGACTCTCTACACCTATTTTCATTTTCATATTACGACTTTTTATGCCAAAAATATGTCAATTACTGAAAAAAACGATAAATCATATTTTCCCCAAAGCCCCCTGAAGTTTTCAAAATACCTGAAATGTTGGAAACTTGACTCCAGAACCTGATTTTTTAGCCAAATTCTGACTATGCACCCTTTTCATTTTCAAATTGCGACTTTTTTAAACTTAAAATATGCAAATTACTGAAAACAGCGAGGGGTCATACCTTGCCCAAAGCCCCCTGCAGTTTTCAAAATATCTGAAATTTCGGAAATTTGACTCTTGAGCGTGATATTTTAGCCGAATTCCGACTCTCTTTACACCTATTTTCATTTTCAAATTACGACTTTTATTTTGAAAATATGCCAATTACTGAAAACGGCAATGGGTAATATTTCCCCCCCCCCCCCCTGCAGTTTTCAAAATTGAAACCCTTCCCCCCCTGCAGTTTTTGCCCAAACCCCTCCCTGCAGTTCTCAAAATATCTGAAATGTGGGAAATTTGACTCCAGAGCGTGATTTTTGAGCCGAATTCTGACTATCTGCACTTATTTTCATTTTTAAATTACGACTTTTCATACCGAAACTCTGCCAATTACTGAAAACGGTAATGGGTTATATTTTGCACAAACCCCTTTGCAGTTTTCAAAATATCTGAAATGTGGAAAATTTGACTCCTGAGCGTGATTTTTAAGCCGAATTCTAACCTTACACCTATTTTCATTTTTAAATTACGACTTTTCATACCGAAACTCTGCCAATTACTGAAAACGTCAATAGGCCATATTTTGCCCTAACCCCCCTGCAGTTTTCAAAATATCTGAAATGTTGGAAATTTGACTCGTGAGCGTTATTTTAGAGCCGAATTCTGACTCTCTACACCTATTTTCATTCTCAAATTACAACTTTTTATAACGAAACTATGCCAATTACTGAAAATTGCAATGGGTCATATTTTGTCCAAACCCCCCTGCAGTTTTCAAAATATCTGAAATGTGGGAAATTTGACTCCTGAGCGTGATTTTTGAGACGAATTCTGACTCTCTGCATATATTTTCATTTTCAAATTACCAATTTTTATACCGAAACTATGACAATTACTGAAAACGGCAATATGTCATATTTTGCCCAGACCCCCCTGCAGTTTTCAAAATATCTGAAAAGTGGGAAATTTGACTCCTGAGCGTGATTTTTGAGCCGAATCATGGCTTTCTGCACCTATTTTCATTTTCAAATTACGACTTTTTATACCGAAACTATGCCAATTACTGAAAACGGCAATGGGTCATATATTGGTCAAACCCCCCTGCAGTTTTCAAAATATCTGAAATGTCGGAAATTTGACTCCACAACCTGATTTTTGAGACGAATTCTGACTCTCTGCACCTATTTTCATTTTCAAATTACGAATTTTTATGCCAAAAATATGCCAATTACTGAAAACAGCTAAGGTCATACTTTGCCCAAACCCCCCTGCAGTTGTCAAAATTTCTGAAATACCGGAAATTTGACTCCTGATCGTCATTGTATGAGCCAAATTTTGACTCTCTGCACCTATTTTCAGTTTCAAATAACGACTTTTTATACCGAAAATATACCAATTACTGAAAACAGTGATGGGTCATATTTTACCCAAACCCCCCCTGCAGTTTTCAAAATTTCTGAAACGTCGGAAATTTTACTCCTGAGCGTTATTTTTCAGCCGACTTCTGATTCTCTGCACCTATTTTTAGTTTCATATTACGAATTTTTAAACCGAAAAAATGTCAATTATTAAAAACAGCGACGGGTCATATGATTCGCCAATCTCCCCTGCAGTTTTCAAAATATCTGAAATGTGGAAAATTGGATTCCTGAGCATGACTTTTGAGCTGAATTCTTTCTCTCTGCACCTATTTTCATTTTCAAATTACGACTCTTTATACCGAAAATATGCCAATTACTGAAAACGGCGATGGGTCATATTTTCTAATAACCCCCCCCCCCCTCTCTCTGCAGTTTTCAATATATCTGATATGTGGGAAATTTGACTCCTGATCATGATTTTTGAGCCGAATTCTGTCTCTGTGCTTCTATTTTATTTTTCAAATTACGACTTTTTATACCAAAAACTGCCAATTACTGAAAAATGATAGGTCATATTTTGCCCAAACCCTCCCTGCAGTTTTCAAAATATCTAAAATGTGGGAAATTTGACTCCTGAGCGTGATTTTTGAGCCGAATCCTGACTCTCTGCACCTATTTTCATTTTCAAATTACGACTTTTTATACAGAAACTATGGAAATTACTGAAAACGGCAATGGATCATATTTTGACCAAACACCCCTACTGTTTTTAAAATATCTGAAATGTTGAAAATTTGACTCCTAAGAGTGATTTTTGAGCCGAATTCTGACTCTCTGCACCTGTTTTCATTTTCAAATTACGACTCTTTATACCGAAAATATGCCAATTACTGAAAACGGCGATGGGTCATATTTTGCCCTAACCACCCCCCCCCCCCCCGCCCATCTGCAGTTTTCAAAATATCTGATATGTGGGAAATTTGACTCCCGAGCATGATTTTTGAGCCGAATTCTTACTCTCTGCACCTATTTTCAGTTTCAAATTACGAATTTTTAAACCGAAAAAATGCCAATTACTAAAAAACAGCGATGGGTCATATGTTTCGCCAACACCCCTGCAGTTTTCAAAATATCTGAAATGTAGGAAATTTGACTCCTGGGCGTGATTTTCGAGCCGAATTCTGACTCTCTACACCTATTTTCAAATTCAAATTACGACTTTTTATACGGAAAATATGCCAATTACTGAAAACAGCCATGGGTCATATTTTGCCCAAACCCCCCTGCAGTATTTAAAATATTTGAAATTTGACTCCTGAGAGTGATTTTTGAGCCGAATTCTGACTCTCTGCGCTTATTTTCATTTTCAAATTACGACTTTTTGAAAAACACAGTATTTTAAAAAGCTTGTTTTTTCCTGTCACAGACAATTATATATAGTATGTATATATAAAAACACCTTAGTATGCGAATGCAACGTTGTGTCAAAATTTCAAAGCAATCGGTGAAGAACTTTCGGAGATTAGCTATTTTTAACAAACGAGCATTTACATTTTTATTTATATGCTATTAATATGACCGAAAAAGTAAGATTAATTATTCTAACACGAATTTTCTCAATATTTCTTATATTTCTTTTCACTGTTGATGGTAACTGAAAAATCAATTCTCCAAAATTCATTTTTATTTCTAGTCTGACGCGACACTTGAACGCGTTTCGTAATAACTTATTACATTTTCAAAGACTTTAGTTTACACACACACAACTATAACTAAACAGAGTTTAAACAGCTTCGATTTTATGCCTGCATTTGGGTGAGGTGATATGTTACAACAGTTTTGGATGAGGTGAAAACAAACTTTCAACACAAGATAGAACACGAAACAATGGGTATAATATTTTGTAAGTTAAAGGGAAGAATGGAAGTAATTGCAAAGGGCCTATTGGCCCATATTTCTTGATGCTCCTATATTGGTGCGGAGTCTTGAAGTGGGTAGAATATTGTTGTGCATTAATTGGCTGTTGAAATCTGGTGTTGACTTCTTAATGTGTAGTGCCTCGCAGATAACAAGTCGCCTGCTATCGATGTATCTATCGATGATTTCCGTGTTTTTTGTTAAGACTTCTCTGGTAATGGCCTGGTTGTGGGAAGAGATTATATGTTCCTTAATGGAGCCCTGTTGCTTATGCATCGTTAATCGCCTGGAAAGAGATGTTGTTGTCTTGCCAATATACTGAATTCTTTGAGACTTACAGTCCCCAAGTGGGCATTTGAAGGCATAAACGACATTGGTCTCCTTTAAAGCGTTCTGCTTTGTGTCTGGAGAGTTTCTCATGAGTAGGTTGGCCATTTTCTTGGTTTTATAGTAGATCGTCAATTGTATCTTCTGATTGTTGTCTGTAGGGATAACGTTTCTATTACTCTGCGTTTTTCATCAAGCCACTGTCAATGTGAGAGAACTCGTGTCCATGCTATAAGCCTATACTTGCATAAACCAGGCTCATAGCATGGACACGAGTTCTCTCACATTGACAGTGGCTTGATGAAAAACGCAGAGTAACCTCACACTTGTCTAGTGCCCTCGGGAAGTGGAGATATTTGAGGTGTATATATATCTCGAAGTCTCTACTTCTTTTGTAGGGTCTGATGGTGTAGTGGGTTAAAGCGTACTAGTTATGGCAGCTACTGGAAGGTAGTTGTGCTTTCTGGGTTCGAGGCCCACTGGTGGGTGTTGTCCAAAGATTGTTAATCTTCACTTGTGGTTTATGCAAGTATAGGCTTATAGCATGGACACGAGTTCTCTCACATTGACAGTGGCTTGATGAAAAACGCAGAGTAACCTTACACTTGTCTAGTGCCCTCGGGAAGTGGAGATATTTGAGGTGTATATATATCTCGAAGTCTCTACTTCTTTTGTAGGGTCTGATGGTGTAGTGGGTTAAAGCGTACTAGTTATGGCAGCTACTGGAAGGTAGTTGTGCTTTCTGGGTTCGAGGCCCACTGGTGGGTGTTGTCCAAAGATTGTTAATCTTCACTTGTGGTTTATGCAAGTATAGGCTTATAGCATGGACACGAGTTCTCTCACATTGACAGTGGCTTGATGAAAAACGCAGAGTAACCTCACACTTGTCTAGTGCCCTCGGGAAGTGGAGATATTTGAGGTGTATATATATCTCGAAGTCTCTACTTCTTTTGTAGGGTCTGATGGTGTAGTGGGTTAAAGCGTACTAGTTATGGCAGCTACTGGAAGGTAGTTGTGCTTTCTGGGTTCGAGGCCCACTGGTGGGTGTTGTCCAAAGATTGTTATATATATATATATATATGTAAATATATATTTACATATATATATATATGGAAATTTCCATATACAAATTTCCATATATTTCCATATATAAATTTCCATATTCCATATCCTTAAGGAAATTTCCTGTTTCATTTTTCCTCCGTGGTCTGACATTGTCATATATATATATATATATATATATATATATATATATATATATATATATATATATATATATATATATATATATATATATATTTATATATATATATATATATATACATATATATATTTATATATATATATTATATATATATATATATATATATATATATATATATATATATATATATATATATATATATATATATATATATATATATATATATATATATATATATATATATATATATATATGCGAACAAGCCTGAATGGTCCCCAGGACTATATGCGAATGAAAACTCACACCCCAGAAGTGACTCGAACCCATACTCCCAGAAGCAACGCAACTGGTAACTACAGGGCGCCTTAATCCGCTTGACCATCACGGCCGTCAAAAGGAAGTGATAGCCGAGGCTATTTGAGCCACTTCCCCGACGGCAACTCGGATGGTAATCTTGGGCATAGCATTTTCCGAGTTGCCGTCGGGGAAGTGGCTCAAATAGCCTCGGCTATCACTTCCTTTTTGACGGCCGTGATGGTCAAGCGGATTAAGGCGCCCTGTAGTTACCAGTTGCGTTGCTTCTGGGAGTATGGGTTCGAGTCACTTCTGGGGTGTGAGTTTTCATTCGCATATAGTCCTGGGGACCATTCAGGCTTGTTCGCATTTGTGTTCCTCACGTGTGCCCCAAAGAATGAGGTGATTTGGTGAAATGCTATGCCCAAGATTACCATCCGAGTTGCCGTCGGGGAAGTGGCTCAAATAGCCTCGGCTATCACTTCCTTTTGACGGCCGTGATGGTCAAGCGGATTAAGGCGCCCTGTAGTTACCAGTTGCGTTGCTTCTGGGAGTATGGGTTCGAGTCACTTCTGGGGTGTGAGTTTATATTCATATATATATATATATATATATATATATATATATATATATATATATATTATTAAATATGACCGAAAAAGTAAGATTAATAATTCTAACACGAATTTTCTCAATCTTTCGTACATTTTGTTTCACTGTTGGAGGTAAATCAAAAATCAATTCTCCAAAATTCATTTTTATTTCTAGTCTGACGCGACACGAGCGCGTTTCGTAAAACTTATTACATTTTCAAAGACTTTAGTTCACAAATACACAACTGAATAGAACTTACGCATCTCCGATTTTATATCTACATTTGAGTGAGGTGGAAGGGGTGATGTGGCATTAACACAAGACAGAACAAGATGTGGTATTAATAGGGTATTAATTTCATCAACACAAGACAGAACAAGAGTATTAATAGGGTATTAATTTCATCAACACAAGACAGAACACGAAACAATGGATATTGAATAGAAGTGTTTGTAGAAAGCCTATTGGTCCATATTTCTTGATGCTTCTATATTGGAGCGGAGTCTTGAGGTGGGTAGAATATAGTTGTGCAATAATTGGCTGTTGATTGCTGGTGTTGACTTCTTGATGTGTAGTGCCTCGCAAACGTCAAGCCGCCTGCTATCGCTGTATCTATCGATGATTTCTGTGTTGTTTACTAGGATTTCTCTGGCGATGGTTTGGTTGAAAACTCACACCCCAGTCACTTCTGGGGTGTGAGTTTTCAGTTGCATATTGTCCTGGGGACCATTCAGGCTTGTTCACATTTGTGTTCCTCACGTGTGCCCCAAAGAATGAGGTGATTTGGTATAATGCTATGCCCAAGATTACCATCCGAGTGCCGGCGGTGGGGTGGTTCAAATAGCTTCGGCTATCACCTCATTATGTCCGGTCGTGATGGTCAAGTGGATTAAGGCGTCTTGTACATACCAGTTGCGTTGCTTCTGGGAGTATGGGTTCGAGTCACTTCTGGGGTGTGAGTTTTCAGTTGCATATTGTCCTGGGGACCATTCAGGCTTGTTCGCATATATATATATATATATATATATATATATATATATATATATATATATATATATATATATATATATATATATATATATATATGACAGTGTCAGAGCACGGAGGAAAATTGAAACAGGAATTTCCTTAAGTACTTATGTACATTAATACATCTTCAGAAGGACTCCTTCTGAATGGTCCCCAGGCATACATGCAACTGAAAACTCACACCCCAGAAGTGACTCGAACCCATACTGCTATGAGCACTATTCAACTTTTGTACAGGGCACCTTATCCACTCGACCATCACGACCGGACAAAAGCTGATGGTAGCCGAGGCTGTTTCCTCATCAGTCCGCCGGCACTCCGATGGTAATCTTGGGCATTGTATTTTATCAAATCACCTCATTCTTTGGGGCACACACGAGGAACACAAATGCGAACGAGCCTGAATGGTCCCCAGGCATATATGCAACTGAAAACTCACACCCCAGAAGTGACTCGAACCCATACTGCCAGGAGGTCTATGCAACTGGTGTACAGGACCCCTTCTGTCCGGTCGTGATGGTCGAGTGGATTCATCTTTGTACCGTTTATGTAGCTCCTTTTTGTAACCAAGTTTAAATAAAACAAATATACATGTATATATACAAAAGTGGGTGGAGAGAGAGAGAGAGAATGAGAGAATGAGAGAGAATGGGAAGGAGAGAGAGAGAGAGAGAGAGAGAGAGAGAGAGAGAGAGAGAGAGAGAGAGAGAGAGAGAGAGAGAGAGAGAGAGAGAGAGAGAGAGAGAGAGAGAGAGAGAGAGAGAGAGAGAGAGAGAGAGAGAGAGAGAGAGAGAGAGAGAGAGAGAGAGAGAGAGAGAGAGAGAGAGAGAGAGAGAGAGAGAGAGAGAGAGAGAGAGAGAGAGAGAGAGAGAGAGAGAGAGAGAGAGAGAGAGAGAGAGAGAGAGAGAGAGAGAGAGAGAGAGAGAGAGAGAGAGAGAGAGAGAGAGAGAGAGAGAGAGAGAGAGAGAGAGAGAGAGAGAGAGAGAGAGAGAGAGAGAGAGAGAGAGAGAGAGAGAGAGAGAGAGAGAGAGAGAGAGAGAGAGAGAGAGAGAGAGAGAGAGAGAGAGAGAGAGAGAGAGAGAGAGAGAGAGAGAGAGAGAGAGAGAGAGACTGATAAAGGTAGCCTCATCCTAGTCACGTTTCTCACACGCCTGGGAGCTGAATTTTCCAATATCACATGACCGAGTTTCAGGAGACTGGCAGTTGAAGGAGTCGAAGACTGCAACTGGCGCTTCTTGGAGCGTAAGTTTCTTAAATAACCATTTGGATGAAGTAGCGAAGTAGTGTTCCTTGGTAAAGATAAAAAAACATATAACAAAAACCGTTAAACATTCAAATTTAAATATAACAGCTATACTGATTTCGTAAAAAAAAAAAATTATATTATATTATATAAATGTTGTACCTAATAGCCAGAACGCACTACTTGTCCTACTATGCAGGGACCAATTTGCCTAATAAGCCAACTTTTCCTAAAGTTATATATTTTTTAATTTTTTCTTATGAAATGATAAACCAATATATTTTTGAATTACAATATATTTGAATGATTTTTTTGAATTTGCATACATATAGAAACTTGTTCAGTACAAATTATAGATATGCTGTTACACATGTACATTAACCTCGAAGGAAAAAAACACGAAAGTTTTCTGTAATATTAACATCCGCTTCTACTCTCATGTGTTAGTGGTAACTGTCACTCCGTGGAGTTGCTTATCTTGGTTAATATACTAGGCACTACTTCAGTAATACTTCCTCTATAAATGTAATGGTGAGTACGTGTTATAGATATGTACTCAATGCTGCTCGGGTAGCCCCATCCCCCCTCCTCCACACTCAAAAAAAGGTTGTGCCATGGAGGCCAACTTGGACAGCACCGTCCACCGATTTCATGGGAGTCACCATAGGAGTCGGCCCGTCTTAAAAAGGCAATGGATCCTACCCTAACCCGCCTACGACAGTCCCCTTCCCATGCACCATTCACCCTACAAAGTGGGGCAAGGCTTGCCTCAATCGTCTGGCCTCAAACTCTGGACAGACAGACATACTTCAAGGGAAACAGATACAGGAATACATGTTGGCAAAGTGTTGTAGTGTATCAATGTAATTGTAAAGTTTGGCTTTAAACCAAACCACTTGAAGTTATACAACTATTGTATTAAATGATTCTCGGAGTGGCTGCCGTGGGGTGAGGACGTGTTGCCTGACCTCTCCAGTAGTTGGTGGAAGTTTGCCTGTTTGGCCGGCAGGGGGGTGTGCGTGTCTCTGCCCGCCTGGTCAGTGCAGACGTGGATTGCAGGATTAGGGTACCTCTTCAACTTTTAGTGCGGGCTCATCCCATGGACCTCGAGTTTTATGGCCGTGCTGGTTATCCAGAGGTGGAGCTTGTGTTGTGTGAGATGCTTTGTATCCCTGTGGTGGACGTTTATGGCGTCGAGTTGGTGACTGCGCATTGGGCTATTCTCAAGTTCACAGAGAAGCTGGAGTATTGCGAGTTTCTCCGTCGCTACGAAGGGTGGACCTTCCCCCTGCCAGACGGTGTGGGCACTGTGACCCTCTCCAATCGTAGTGGTGTCCACATTTATGTCAGTGTTCATGGGGCGCGCTTTGAGTTTCCGGAGGGACTGCTGCGGTGTTACTTCGGCCAGTTTGGCTCCGTTGTTAGTGTGCAGTTTTCCCTGCTCTCCTAGAGCTCAAGGGTTTGCGGACGAACATTCGCACCTGGGAATGCGACTATGATCGGACGTTCCACCCTCCATGAGGCTCCTGGGATACGACATTCAGGTGTTTTATGCCCGCCAGCCTAGGACGTGTTATCGTTGTAGTTTTTTGGGTCATCAGGCTGCTGGGTGCTCTGCGCCTGCCATCGCGCCCGTGAACCTCTTCCAGGAGGAGGATTTCCCGCCGCTACCTGGTGGGGAGGATTCCGTAAGTGAGGATGTGGACGTCCTGTTAGCTGATGCGGCTCCCCCTGCGTCGCCCGGTGGCCATCCAAATGTTGCTGTCCTCCTCTGGGTGTTACAGTGCTGTTGGCTGTTCTTCCTGCTCCTGTCACTGCCCCAGCTGCTCCCGTGGGTGTTCCGGGTGGTCTCTGTAAGGCGTCGACGTCGTCCTTTTCCTCGTCTCCTGCTGCTAAGCCTAGCCCTGCCTCGTGCCCCGGCTGTGCTTGGTGCTGGGGTAGTTGTGTAGCCTACTGCTGTGTTTGGCCTGGTTCCCCCTGTGGTAGAGGCTGCTACCGTTCTGCGTTGGTTCGTCCGGCTGGTGATGCCCGTGTTTCTGGGTCCGCCTCCGGCACTGACGATGTCCCCAGGCAGAAGCGTTCGTCTTCTGCCTGGGAGGATGTGGGTGACTTCAGTGACTGTGAGTCTTCGGGTGTCGATGGAGTGGTTCCGGATGCGTCGCGGTCTACGCAGTTGTTGGTGGCGGAGGTTCATTTGCCTGCTGATGCCGATGCCAGTGTTTCTAATGAACCTTCTGTTTTTCTCCACCAGGGGGCTCTCCACAGTGGGGGGTGGTGGCTTCACCTGCCATGGATGGTGTGGATGCTGGTGCAGGCCATGGCCTGGTGGTGAAATTGGAAAAGGATGCTCATCGGAAGGGTATCCTGTCGGTGCCTGGTTGTGTGGACGTTGCCGCGGGTGCCCGTGTGGTGTTGCCCTCTGCCACTCCGTTTCCCATGCGGATATGTGTTGGGGTCCGGGAGGATGTGTTGCCGTCGTCTGTGATGCTGCCGGGTCACTGGCATAGGATTGCCAAGTTTTTGTCGTCTAAGAATGTGGTGGCCTTTTGTGCTGTGAGGCTTCCCTTAGTGTGGGGTGCGCGTGGCGACCGTTCCCCTCGGATGTGATACCATTTGGGTCCCCAGATCGCGGGTCTTTGTTTCCGAGGTTCCGGATGCAATGCGTTCCCCGGTGGATGAGGACGACGCTTTGAGGTGGTTGCACTGGGAGGCGTTCAATGTGAGGTTCCCGAGAGACAAATTTCCAGGAAAGTATGTGTGTTGATGTACCCTGTATGCGTTTGTTTGTGTGATGTTAAGTGCCCCTATGGCTGCTTGCTTGTCCTTGCCTGGTTTTGTTCAAATTGCTATGTTTTGATGATGTTTTTATCCATGTTATATGTATTTAATTTTTTGTTTTTCGTTGCATGTAATTTATTTCATGTGTTCATGTGCTAGTGCCTCTCCATTTGTAATTAACGAGGCTGATGCCTTGTTTTGCCTTATCCTGTTCCTGTGATTACGTTATTGGGTTGAGGTTTTGGGTATTTTGTATTGTACTTTTGTAATGTGATTTTGTGTTGTATTTTTTTATTGTTGTATACTGTGTCTGTCATGCGATGTGCTTGTTATTTCTGTTGTATTGTTGTCGGCCCTTCAGGCCGGTGTATTTGTGCTTTACTATGTTTAGTTGTTTTGCGTTTTTGTCTTTGTTTTATTGTATTTAATTGCATGCTTGCATGTAAAAAAAATAAAAAACTATTGTATTAAAGATTTATTGAGGTTGAATCATCGTAGAACTGCTTCTTCTCTTACTTCCACAATTTGCAAGGTAACAATGTGAGACAAAAGTGAGTGAAAGTTAAATTACAATGAGGCCATTAACAGGACAATTAACGTCCCGCCAACTTGGCCGCTCGACAACGGCGGCCAAGTTAGGAGAACATAACGTCTTGTTAACGAGGTTAATCTGCTGTTAATTATCATATAGCGAGTAACGAGGCTGAAAACGCTAACTTTACTAATTAGTTAAGACACTAAGTAGTCGTCCTCATTCTTCCTATCTCCGTCCTCACTTCTCTCACACCCCACGCTCTCCTCACACCTCCCCTCATAGTTATCACTTTCCTCTCAGTTATCACTGTCCACAGACTCACCTCACAGTTATCACTGCCCACAGACTCACTCCCCTCACAGTTATCACTGTCCACAGACTCACCTCTCAGTTATCACTGTCCTCAGACTCACTCCCCTCACAGTTATCACTGCCCACAGACTCACCTCTCAGTTATCACTGTCCACAGACTCCCCTCACAGTTATCACTGTCCACAGACTCCCCTCACAGTTATCACTGTCCTCAGACTCACCTCACAGTTATCACTGTCCACAGGCTCCCCTCACAGTTATCACTGTCCACAGACTCCCCTCACAGTTATCACTGTCCACAGACTCCCCTCACAGTTATCACTGTCCACAGACTCCCCTCACAGTTATCACTGTCCTCAGACTCACCTCACAGTTATCACTGTCCACAGACTCCCCTCACAGTTATCACTGTCCACAGACTCCCCTCACAGTTATCACTGCCCACAGACTCACCTCACAGTTATCACTGTCCACAGACTCACCTCACAGTTATCACTGTCCACAGGCTCACCTCACAGTTATCACTGTCCACAGACTCACCTCACAGTTATCACTGTCCACAGACTCACCTCACAGTTATCACTGTCCACAGACTCACCTCA
This sequence comes from Procambarus clarkii, assembly GCF_040958095.1. Lineage (NCBI taxonomy): Eukaryota > Metazoa > Arthropoda > Malacostraca > Decapoda > Cambaridae > Procambarus > Procambarus clarkii. The sequence goes on from NC_091152.1 coordinate 3,991,572, forward strand.
CAGTTATCACTGTCAACAGACTCACCTCACAGTTATCACTGTCCACAGACTCACCTCACAGTTATCACTGTCCACAGACTCACCTCACAGTTATCACTGTCCACAGACTCCCCTCACAGTTATCACTGTCCACAGACTCCCCTCACAGTTATCACTGTCCACAGACTCCCCTCACAGTTATCACTGTCCTCAGACTCACCTCTCAGTTATCACTGTCCACAGACTCCCCTCACAGTTATCACTGTCCACAGACTCCCCTCACAGTTATCACTGTCCTCAGACTCACCTCACAGTTATCACTGTCCACAGGCTCCCCTCACAGTTATCACTGTCCACAGACTCCCCTCACAGTTATCACTGTCCACAGACTCCCCTCACAGTTATCACTGTCCACAGACTCCCCTCACAGTTATCACTGTCCACAGGCTCACCTCACAGTTATCACTGTCAACAGACTCACCTCACAGTTATCACTGTCCACAGACTCACCTCACAGTTATCACTGCCCACAGACTCACCTCACAGTTATCACTGTCCACAGACTCACCTCACAGTTATCACTGTCCACAGACTCACCTCACAGTTATCACTGTCCACAGACTCACCTCACAGTTATCACTGTCCACAGACTCACCTCACAGTTATCACTGTCAACAGACTCACCTCACAGTTATCACTGTCCACAGACTCACCTCACAGTTATCACTGTCCACAGACTCACCTCACAGTTATCACTGTCCACAGACTCCCCTCACAGTTATCACTGTCCACAGACTCCCCTCACAGTTATCACTGTCCACAGACTCCCCTCACAGTTATCACTGTCCTCAGACTCACCTCACAGTTATCACTGTCCACAGACTCCCCTCACAGTTATCACTGTCCACAGACTCACCTCACAGTTATCACTGTCCACAGACTCCCCTCACAGTTATCACTGTCCACAGACTCACCTCACAGTTATCACTGTCCACAGACTCCCCTCACAGTTATCACTGCCCACAGACTCACCTCACAGTTATCACTGTCCACAGACTCACCTCACAGTTATCACTGTCCACAGGCTCACCTCACAGTTATCACTGTCAACAGACTCACCTCACAGTTATCACTGTCCACAGACTCACCTCACAGTTATCACTGCCCACAGACTCACCTCACAGTTATCACTGTCCACAGACTCACTCTCCTCACATGTGTGTACTCACCTAGTTGTGCTTGCGGGGGTTGAGCTCTAGCTCTTTGGTCCCGCCTCTCAACTGTCAATCAACTGGTGTACAGACTCCTGAGCCTACTGGGCTCTATCATATCTACACTTGATACTGTGTATAGAGTCAGCCTCCACCACATCACTTCCTAATGCATTCCATCTGTTAACTACTCTGACACTGAAAAAGATCTTTCTAACGTCTCTGTGGCTCATTTGGGTACTCAGTTTCCACCTGTGTCCCCTAGTGCGTGTACCACCCGTGATAAACTGTTTATCCTTATCTACCCTGCCAAATCCTCTGAGAATTTTATAGACAGTGATCATGTCTCCCCAAACTCTTCTGTCTTCTAGTGTCGTGAGGTTTTGTTCCAGTAATCTTTCCTCGTAGTTCATACCTCTCAACTCGGGGACTAGCCTGGTGGCATACCTCTGAACCTTTTCGAACTTCGTTTTGTGTTTGACCAGATGTGGACTCCATGCTGCAGCCGCATATTTCAGTATTGGTCTGACATATGTGGTATACATGGTTCTGAATGATTCCTTACACAAGTTTCTGAAGACAGTTCTCATGTTCGCCAGTCTTGCATACGCCGCTGATGTTATCCTTTTGATGTGGGGTTCAGGGAACAGGTCTGGTGTGATATCAACCCCCAGATCTTTCTCTCTTCCTGACTCCTGAAGGATTTCTCCTCTCAGCTGGTTCCTTGTGTTTGGCCTCCTGCTCACTACACCTATCTTCATCACTTTGCACTTCCTCGAGTTAAACTCTAGTAGCTATTTGTTGAACCATTTCTTCACTCTGTCCAGGTCATCCTGTAGCCTCTTGCTGTCCTCCTCTGTCTTAATCCTTCTCATAATTTTAGCATCATCAGCAAACAATGAGAAGAATGAGTCTATACCTTATGAAAGATCAGTTAATTATATCAGAAGTAAGTTTGGTCCGAGTACAGAACCCTGTGGTCCGAGTACAGAACCCTGTGGTCCGAGTACAGAACCCTGTGGGACGAGTACAGAACCCTGTGGTCCGAGTACAGAACCCTGTGGTCCGAGTACAGAACCCTGTGGTCCGAGTACAGAACCCTGTGGGACGAGTACAGAACCCTGTGGTCCGAGTACAGAACCCTGTGGTCCGAGTACAGAACCCTGTGGGACGAGTACAGAACCCTGTGGGACGAGTACAGAACCCTGTGGTCCGAGTACAGAACCCTGTGGGACGAGTACAGAACCTTGTGGTCCGAGTACAGAACCCTGTGGTCCGAGTACAGAACCCTGTGGTCCGAGTACAGAACCCTGTGGTCCGAGTACAGAACCCTGTGGTCCGAGTACAGAACCCTGTGGTCCGAGTACAGAACCCTGTGGTCCGAGTACAGAACCCTGTGGTCCGAGTACAGAACCCTGTGGTCCGAGTACAGAACCCTGTGGGACGAGTACAGAACCCTGTGGGACGAGTACAGAACCCTGTGGTCCGAGTACAGAACCCTGTGGTCCGAGTACAGAACCCTGTGGTCCGAGTACAGAACCCTGTGGGACGAGTACAGAACCCTGTGGGAAGAGTACAGAACCCTGTGGGACGAGTACAGAACCCTGTGGGACGAGTACAGAACCCTGTGGGACGAGTACAGAACCTTGTGGGACGAGTACAGAACCCTGTCGTCCGAGTACAGAACCCTGTGGGACGAGTACAGGACCCTGTGGGACGAGTACAGGACGCTGTGGGACGAGTACAGGACCCTGAGGGACGAGTACAGAACCCTGTGGGACGAGTACAGGACCCTGTGGGACGAGTACAGAACCCTGTGGGACGAGTACAGAACCCTGTGGGACGAGTACAGGACCCTGTGGGACGAGTACAGAACCCTGTGGGACGAGTACAGAACCCTGTGGGACGAGTACAGAACCCTGTGGGACGAGTACAGGACCCTGTGGGACGAGTACAGGACCCTGTGGGACGAGTACAGGACCCTGTGGGACGAGTACAGAACCCTGTGGGACGAGTACAGGACCCTGTGGGACGAGTACAGAACCCAGTGGGACGAGTACAGGACCCTGTGGGACGAGTACAGGACCCTGTGGGACGAGTACAGAACCCTGTGGGACGAGTACAGGACCCTGTGGGACGAGTACAGGACCCTGTGGGACGAGAACAGGACCCTGTGGGACGAGTACAGGACCCTGTGGGACGAGAACAGGACCCTGTGGGACGAGTACAGGACCCTGTGGGACGAGTACAGGACCCTGTGGGACAAGTACAGAACACTGTGGGACAAGTACAGAACACTGTGGGACGAGTAAAGAGCCAAAGCTCAACCCCGCAGGCACAACTAGGAGAGTACAGAGCGTTGGTGACAGCAGCCAGCTGGTGACAGCAGCCAGCTGGTGACAGCAGCCAGCTGGTGACAGCAGCCAGCTGCCCGTACACCACCCGAGGGTCCACTCCTGCCCCGCCGCCTCCTCCTCCTACCTGATGGGCTGATTTCCCAAGTGATCGCTTCAGGACCTGAAGGTCTGAGTATGTCCCTCCCCACACTCTGCCCCACACTCTGCCCCACACTCTGCCCCACACTCTGACCCACACTCTGACCCACACTCTGACCCACACTCTGCCCCACACTCTGACCCACACTCTGACCCACACTCTGCCCCACACTCTGACCCACACTCTGACCCACACTCTGCCCCACACTCTGACCCACACTCTGCCCCACACTCTGCCCCACACTCTGACCCACACTCTGCCCCACACTCTGCCCCACACTCTGCCCCACACTCTGCCCCACACTCTGACCCACACTCTGCCCCACACTCTGACCCACACTCTGACCCACATTCTGCCACACACACTCTGCCACACACTCTGCCCCACACTCTGCCCCACACTCTGCCCCACACTCTGCCCCACACTCTGACCCACACTCTGCCCCACACTCTGACCCACACTCTGACCCACACTCTGACCCACACTCTGCCCCACACTCTGCCCCACACTCTGACCCACACTCTGCCCCACATTCTGCCACACACACTCTGCCCCACACTCTGCCCCACACTCTGCCCCACACTCTGACCCACACTCTGCCCCACACTCTGACCCACACTCTGACCCACACTCTGACCCACACTCTGCCCCACACTCTGCCCCACACTCTGCCCCACACTCTGCCCCACACTCTGCCCCACACTCTGACCCACACCCTGCCCCACACTCTGACCCACACTCTGACCCACACTCTGCCCCACACTCTGACTCACACTCTGACTCACACTCTGCCACACACTCTGACCCACACTCTGCCCCACACTCTGACCCACACTCTGCTCCACACTCTGCCCCACACTATGCCCCACACTCTGCCCCACACTCTGACCCACACTCTGACCCACACTCTGCCCCACACTCTGACTCACACTCTGACCCGCACTCTGCCACACACTCTGACCCACACTCTGCCCCACACTCTGACCCACACTCTGACCCACACTCTGCCCCACACTATGCCCCACACTCTGCCCCACACTCTGCCCCACACTCTGCCCCACACTCTGACACACACTCAGACACACACTCTGCCCCACACTCAGACCCACACGCTGACCCACACTCTGACCCACACTCTGACCCACACTCTGCCCCACACTCTGACCCACACTCTGCCCCACATTCTGCCACACACACTCTGCCACACACTCTGACCCACACTCTGCCCAACACTCTGCCACACACTCTGCCCCACACCCTGACCCACACTCTGACCCACACTCTGACCCACACACAGACACACACTCTGCCACACACTCTGCCCCACACTCTGACCCACACTCTGACCCACACTCTGCCCCACACTCTGCCCCACACTCTGCCCCACACTCTGACCCACACTCTGACCCACACTCTGCCCCACACTCTGCCCCACACTCTGACCCACACTCTGCCCCACACTCTGCCCCACACTCTGCCCCACACTCTGCCCCACACTCTGACCCACACTCTGACCCACACTCTGCTCCACACTCTGCCCCACACTCTGACCCACACTCTGACCAACACTCTGACCAACACTCTGACCCACACTCTGCCCCACACTCTGACCCACACTCTGCCCCACACTCTGCCCCACACTCTGACCCACACTCTGCCCCACATTCTGCCACACACACTCTGCCACACACTCTGCCCCACACTCTGACCCACACTCTGCCCCACATTCTGCCACACACACTCTGACCCACACTCTGACCCACACTCTGCCCCACACTCTGACCCACACTCTGACCAACACTCTGCCCCACACTCTGCCCCACACTCTGCCACACACACTCTGACCCACACTCTGCCCCACACTCTGTCCCACACTCTGACCCACACTCTGCCCCACACTCTGACCCACACTCTGCCCCACATTCTGCCACACACACTCTGCCACACACTCTGACCCACACTCTGCCCCACACTCTGACCCACACTCTGCCCCACACTCTGACCCACACTCTGCCCCACACTCTGCCCAACACGCTGACCAACACTCTGACCCACACTCTGACCAACACTCTGACCCACACTCTGCCCCACACTCTGACCCACACACTCTGCCCCACACTCTGCCCCACACTCTGCCCCACACTCTGCCCCACACTCTGACCCACACTCTGCCCCACATTCTGCCACACACACTCTGCAACACACTCTGACCCACACTCTGACCCACACTCTGCCCCACACTCTGGCCCACACTCTGCCACACACTCTGACCCACACTCTGCCACACACTCTGACCCACACTCTGCCCCACACTCTGGCCCACACTCTGACCCACACTCTGACCCACACTCTGCCCCACACTCAGACACACACTCTGCCCCACATTCTGCCCCACACTCTGCCCCACACTCAGACCCACACTCTGACCCACACTCTGACCCACACTCTGCCACACACTCTGCCCCACACTCTGCCCCACACTCTGACCCACACTCTGACCCACACTCTGCCCCACACTCTGCCACACACTCTGCCCCACACTCTGACCCGCACTCTGCCACACACGCTGACCCACACTCTGACCCACACTCTGCCACACACTCTGCCCCACACTCTGCCCCACACTCTGACCCACACTCTGACCCACACTCTGCCCCACACTCAGACACACACTCTGCCTCACACTCTGCCCCACACTCTGCCACACACGCTGACCCACACTCTGACCCACACTCTGACCCACACTCTGCCCCACACTCTGCCACACACTCTGCCCCACACCCTGACCCACACTCTGACCCACACTCTGCCCCACACAGAGACACACACACTGCCACACACTCTGCCCCACACTCTGACACACACTCTGACCCACACTCTGCCACACACTCTGCCACACACTCTGCCCCACACTCTGACCCACACTCTGCCCCACACTCTGTCTCACACTCTGCCACACACTCTGCCCCACACCCTGACACACACTCTGACCCACACTCTGCCACACACTCTGCCACACACTCTGCCACACACTCTGACACACACTCTGACCCACACTCTGCCACACACTCTGCCACACACTCTGCCACACACTCTGCCCCACACTCTGACCCACACTCTGACCCACACTCTGCCCCACACTCTGTCTCACACTCTGCCACACACTCTGCCCCACACCCTGACACACACTCTGACCCACACTCTGCCACACACTCTTACACACACTCTTCCCCACACTCTGACACACACTCTGACCCACACTCTGACCCACACTCTGAAACACACTCTGACCCACACTCTGCCCCACACTCTGACCCATATTTTGCCGCACACCCTGACACACACACTCTGCCCCACACTCTGCCACACACTCTTACACACACTCTTTCCCACACTCTGACACACACTCTGCCCCACACTCAGACCCACACTCTGACCCACACTCTGCCCCACACTCTGCCACACACTCTGCCCCACACCCTGACCCACACTCTGACCCACACTCTGCCACACACCCTGACCCACACTCTGCCACACACTCTGCCCCACACTCTGCCACACACTCTGCCCCACACCCTGACCCACACTCTGACCCACACTCTGCCACACACCCTGACCCACTGTTATAAAGAATATGTGGTCTTGCTATGGGGGAACTGGTACTATTAGGGGTAGTAATATAAACCCTACGAACACCTACTACACACAAAGTATACTACTCTACACATAGGACATGCGTATGCCAGACATGCATAATAACTCAGGGGGTACTTATCTTGAACAAGACACAGAAATAAGGAAACGAAGAGGAAGGGGGAGGTAGATCCTTTCACCACAGCCAGCAACCAGAGAAGATGGAGTCTCTCTCTCCTTCCCCCCAGCTGGCTGCTGCCGGCAGACTGCTCAACTAATCGTACCGCAGCCCTATACCAAGTTTACTCAGGTTTACTTTACAAATGATTAGAGTATTAGTAAACATAGTTGGTGCCTATGTTATTATTTAATAATCAACCCCTAGCTCAGTCTTTAAATGCTCGTTGAGAAACAAGAATAGTCTTACGTCTGGCAGGGAAGATACAAACAATGACGCATAGAGTTGCGTTCAGCTATACTATAGGAAAGTTTAATAACTCAATTTTGACCTCTGGTTTCCACTGAAGAACCCAGGGTCGTAACACTCCTCCCCCCTTCAGAGAGAGAAAAAAAATGTGACTACTAGAATAGTAGTCATATTTTTTTTTGTAAGAGTATACAGAGAATAAAAAAAAAAATATATGACAAAAAAAATCAATCAAAAACAACAATTTCTCTGCAAGAAAAATACAAAGGAGTTCTCTGAAAGAAAAAAAAACATACACACAAAAAAAAAGGTAAGTAAATAATTTGGACACGGAATATTTAATGTCACAGGAGAACCTAAAAAAAAAAATAACTAAAGCATGACAGTTGGTACATGGTTTCCTGTGGCCTAGATGAATGTTATTCCGGCAACCTGGACAGAGCGTCGGCCATCACATTGAATTGGCCCGGTAGGTGGGTAATGGAAAGATTGAAGTCCTGAAGGTACAATGCCCACCTGAGGATGCGTTTATTCTTACCCTTCATCTGAGTCAGGAAGACAAGTGGGTTATGGTCCGTGTACACTTCCACTATATTACCTGTGAGGTAAACTTCGAACTTTTTACATGTTAACACTAGCGCCAACGCCTCTTTTTCTACCACTGAATAATTGCGTTGCGCCTTGTCGAATTTCACAGAGTAATAATATACTGGGTGTTCCACCTGATCATCCCCAGTTTGCAACAACACTGCACCAGCACCCCGAGTCAGACGCGTCAACATGAATTTTAAACAGTAGGTCGAACCTTGGACTAGAAAGCACTGGGGCGGAAGCTAAAATCAATTTCAAATTTTTAAATGCCTCTGCACAGTCTGATGACCACTTAAATTTGACGGCCTTCCGCAACAAGTCTGTGAGAGGAGTGGCAACACTGGAAAAGTTCTGACAAAAGCGTCGATAGTACGCACACATACCGATAAATCTTTGAACGTCCTTTTTAGACTTTAGCACTGGATACTCCAGAATGGCACTGATTTTATCTTGCCGAGGTAACACTTTTCCTTGGCCCACTTCATAACCGAGGTATGTCACTGTGCCTTGGCCAAAATGACACTTTTTGCATTTAAGGTAAGATTTGTCTTTTTCAAGATTGCGAACAACTGACGTAACCTAGCTATGTGGTCAGCCCAATTACTGTCAAAGAGCACGATATCATCTAAATACGCCTGACAATTTGGCACCTTAGCAAGCAAAGAGTTCATTAGCCTCTGGAACGTGGCAGGGGCATTACGCAAGCCGAACGGTAACACTTGATACTCAAAAACACCCTCGGGTGTTACGAACGCAGTTAGTTGTTTAGCACATTCAGTGAGTGGGATTTGATAATACCCCCTCAAGAGGTCGAATTTCGAGACGTACTTGGCGTTTCCCAGCTCGTCGATGCAGTCCTCGAGGAGGGGCAGCGGATAGGCATCCACAATGGTCACCTTGTTGAGCTGCCGATAGTCGGTGCATAATCGCCAGGAGCCATCTGGTTTGGGGACCAAAAGGCAGGGCGAGCACCAAGAGCCCTGGCTTGGCCGGATGAGGCCGTGCTGGAGCAAGAAGTCGACCTCCTTCCGTACGATGGCCTTCTTTTCTGGACTCATCCGATAGGATTGAAGGCGAATGGGAGTGTAGTCCGTCAACTCAACATCATGGCAAATGGCATCAGTCTGGGTTGGGACCTCCCCGAACAGACTGGAGAATTCATCAAGCAACGACTGCACCTCTACACGTTGGGCCATCTGCAAATGGGACAGTTCCCCCTCCACAGCATTCACAGAACTAGAATTATTGAAAATGAGATTAGTTGGGTCCCCAGAACAATCATCCCCTCCCTCACTGGAAATGGAAACATTGGTTAGTGCAATGGGCCTGGGGCCCTGGAACTTCTTCAGCCGATTTACATGTACGAGCATTTCCTGGTTACGTTTGTCAGAGTGCCTCACTTTGTACGTGAGGTCCCCAGTCTTTTCTGTCACAATGTAGGGGCCTTTGTACTTGTGGGACATAGTGTTCCCTAGTCGAGGCTTTAATACCAGGACAGGGTCGCCAGGCTGAAATACCCGTAACTTAGCCTTAGCATCGTTTCGGTCTTTCATCTTTTCTTGGGCCTTCCCAAGATACTTTAGTGCAGCCGCCTTGCAGTCCTTGAGTCTCTGGTGGTGTTGCGCAAAGAAAGCCGAACCTTCCGTTAACGTTACGTTCCCTAACAGATTCTCCTGTAACATTTGCAAGGGTCCACGCACTTTATGGCCAAAGACTAACTCAAAAGGAGAACAACCCAGTGAACTTTGTAATCCCTCTCTAGCCGTAAACAAAACATACGGTAAATTCTCATCCCAGAAGGTGAGGGAACTCTCGCACGATGTCTTCAACATCTGCTTCAGAGTTAGATGGAAACATTCAATTACCCCCTGACTCTGTGGATGGTATGGGCTGGAAACCTTATGAGTTATTCCATGGTCCTTACAAAATTGCTCAAAAATATCAGACTTAAAGTTAGTACCATTGTCAGTTTGCACGACCCGAGGCAGTCCAAAAGTGGAAAAAAATTGCAACATACGAGCAACAACAGTTTTTGCTCGGATGTTCCTTACAGCAAAAGCCTCTGGGTAACGAGTAGTGATACACATCATCGTGATTAGGTAAATATTACCAGACTTAGTTCTAGGTAATGGTCCAACACAGTCCATTACCACATGAGAAAATGGTTCCTCTGGCACGACAATAGGCCTTAGAGGAGCTTTAGGTGGGGTCTGGTTTGGTTTCCCAACCAGTTGACAAACAATACACGCATTACAAAATTTTGCCACATCGCTTTTCAGCTTGGGCCAGAAAAAATACTTTAAAATTTTGTGATACGTAATATCACACCTTGATGGTGTAGGGGACACCTTGATGTCCCCCCATAGAATCATCATGAGCTGCTGCCAAAACTCTTTCTCTATAGCAGGTCGGCAACATAACCTGGTGGACTACCTCCCACTCATTTGACAAGGGAGCACTCTGTGGTCTCCATTTTCTCATAAAAATCCGATCACTGTAGTAGTACCCAGTTGCTGCGTCTACAATTTCCTCCATAGAGACGGCTGTCTCATGACAATCTGCAAGAGTGGGGTCAGCTTTTTGTAACTCACTCAAGGAGGCATCTAGGCCTTGGTCAGATGCTATTGGCCGAGGCTCCTCCACCTCGCCACTACTCTCGGTAGATGGCGGTGGCAGGCTCTCCACAATGTCCTCGGCCACGTCATCGAGTCGGGCCATGAATGTGTCCGCGAGGTCCACTTGGTTTTCACCACTCGGAAAGTTCCTCGTGTCCTCGGGATTTACCACCTTGGCAAGCACAGGGCTGCCCTTACATTTAAGTCCCATACACCTGGTCACCGCGCACGCAGGGTACACAACATTATCCTCGGCGGCGGGTGGATCCAGGCAAACCTTAGGGGTAGGCAACATAATAGGCAGTCTGGAGTCCCCTACCTTATTCCCTGCTAAATTATTACCAACTATTACATCAACAGTAGGGAAAGGTAGGAATGAAGTGACTCCAACTGTACAAACACCCTTGTGGAAATCAGATTCCAGGGTAACCTTATGGAGGGGTACTGCTCGAGTATCACTAGTGACACCCTCGACCAGTACCACCTCTCCAGTGTCGAGAGTGTTGGCACCTTGCAACGCACTCTCTAAAATTAAAGTCTGGATGGCACCGGTGTCTCGGAAGATCACCACGTCCTTCCAGGAAGAACCCTCAGACAAAAGTAGTCTCCCTTTCGATAAGAATGGGGTAAGCAAGTCCAACCACTGTGGGTTGGAGGTCTTACTCCCTAACCCTTCCGAAGGTCTCAAGCCCTGTGTCACAACTAGAGCATTGGGTCTTTTTTCCGGGTACAGTTGCCAACAACGACTAATAGTGTGGTTTGGACGTTTACAGTGACCACAAAAACGTCGGGGAGAAAAGACATTACTAACAGAATTACCCTTCGGTTCACCCTTAGGTACCGTGGGGCTAGACACTTTAACAGAGTTATGTCTGAAACAGAAGGTGCATTAGTTAAAGGGTTAGAATGAGCTGGTCTGGACTGGCTGTGGGTATAAGTTTTGTTACTCTGTGGGGTATAATTATATTTATTGGGCCTTTTGCCCACCAATTGGTAGTTTTCTGCCAACTTGGCCAAATCCCCTATTTTAGAATTTACCTCTACCCTTCCTCTAATATACTGAGCTACAATGTCTGGCATACTATCTATAAACTGTTCTATTAACATACTATTCTTAAGTGCCTCGTATGTTTCGGCTTTAGCCGAGCGAATCCATTTATCAAACAATCTAATTTGATCATTAGCAAATTCAGTGAGCGGTTGGTTGTGGGTAGGCCTAAGGTTGCGATAAGCTTGACGGTGAGCTTCAGGCATAATTTCATATGCCAGCAAAATACGTTCCCTGACTTTATCATATTCAAAACACTCGTCGTCAGGCATGTTTATAAAAATATCTTGTGCTTTACCCCTAAGTCTTCCCTGTAGGATTTTCACCCACTCTTCCTTTGGCCAGTTCATGGACGTGGCCAATCTCTGAAAATGGTTGAAAAACCTTTCAGGGTCCGACTCAGAAAATTCAGGCAAATTATGCTTTTTCTCATAATGCCTGGGGTTTGAATCCCTGGCAGGTGGAGGCCCAGTGGCATTCGCTCTAATTCTAGCCTCCTCGGGTTTGAGTCTTTGCTCCTCTAATTTTATTCTTGCTAACTCTAGAGCTAATTCTCTATCCCTATGAGCTGCACTTTCTGCTTGGCTAGGCTGGCATAAAGGTATATAACTTGCCAATAGTTCTTCATCAATACAATGTCATATTTCATTCACCAAAGTCCACTTTTTATCCGCGTCATTTAATTCTAGGTCAAATTCCTTGCCTAACAATACTAAATTAGACTTGGTAAGTTTCTTTATCTCTACCACTGAAGGCTCCCTTGCCAGTCTCTGCATTTCAGATGACATCACTAATAATTTTAGCTCCCAGCCAAAGAAAAAATTAAAAAATAAAAATTGGAAAAAAACAAAAAAATTTGCACGCCCCCTAACACAAGGCCACACTAACCTTAATCGCGAAGGGATCCAGCTGGGTGTCCAGTCAGTGCAAGAATGTCCTTTGCTAGATGAGTCTGGACCCTAGGCTAACACACAACCGTTCTGCGGAAACAAGCATTTTTAGTTTTGGCACTCAAAAATTTATTTTTTTTCAATTTACTGTTTCTCCCAGTCAGGCCAACCACTTGTTATAAATATAAATGGTGGGCTTGCTATGGGGGAACTGGTACTATTAGGGGTAGTAATATAAACCGTAAGAACACCTACTACACACAAAGTATACTACTCTACACATAGGACATGAGTATGCCAGACATGCATAATAACTCAGGGGGTACTTATCTTGAACAAGACACAGAAATAAGGAAACGAAGAGGAAGGGGGAGGTAGATCCTTTCACCACAGCCAGCAACCAGACAAGATGGAGTCTCTCTCTCCTTCCCCCCCAGCTGGCTGCTGCCGGCAGACTGCTCAACTAATCGTACCGCAGCCCTATACCAAGTTTACTCAGGTTTACTTTACAAATGATTAGAGTATTAGTAAACATAGTTGGTGCCTATGTTATTATTTAATAATCAACCCCCAGCTCAGTCTTTAAATGCTCTTTGAGAAACAAGAATAGTCTTTCGTCTGGCAGGGAAGATACAAACAATGACGCATAGAGTTGCATTCAGCTATACTATAGGAAAGTTTAATAACTCAATTTTGACCTCTGGTTTCCACTGAAGAACCCAGGGTCGTAACACCCACACTCTGACCCATATTCTGCCGCACACCGTGCCCCACACTCTGACCTACACTCTGCCCCACACTCATCCCCACACTCTGCCCCACACTCAGACTCACTCTCTGCCCCACACTCTGCCACACACTCTACCCCACATTCAGACACATACTCTGCCCCACACTCTGCCACACTCTCAGCAACACACTCTGCCCCACACTCAGACACACACGCTCTGACCCATACCCTGACCCACACTCTGACCCACACTCTGCCACACACTCTGCCACACACTGTGACCCACACTCTGCCCCACACTCTGCCACACACACTCTGACCCACACTCTGCCCCCACACTCTGCCACACACTCTGCCCCACACTCTGCCCCACACTCTGCCCCACATTCTGCCCCACACTATGACCCACACTGACCCACACTGACCCACACTCTGCCCCACACTCTGCCCCCACCGCCTCTGGTGGGAGACACACACGTGTTAGTGAGGTCCGCGGAAGTTAGTCAAATACTCGGGACATTGAAGGAGTATAGAGGCTAGATCATAGTATTTGGCCACTCGCAGTGTGTAGCTAACAGGGTACAATGTAGCATAGTCACATCTCAAGCGATAGAGCGTAGATACCAAAGTGGAACTACTAGCATCACCGGTGCATATTGTTGGGGTTTCCCTCACTTACCCTTACTCTGGGGTGAGCAAATGTTATGCTCAAGTCACTCACCGTAGCCCTTCGGGTCTTCCCTCGATCCTCACGGCGCCACTGCATGCCAGGAGAGTCTCCCAGTCAATCTTAACGGCCTCTTATTAAGAAAGAGTGAGAACACGACTCGTTCACATCGACTGTCGTGTGCCCTCCCCAACAATAGGGCTCTACGGTTACCCACAAGGTCGCCAACTGGTGTTTTAAGGTGGCCAGTAACACCATCAGTGGACTGGTGTATTCAGTGGTAGCCTTGGCAAGGTCACACTCAAAAGATCAGGAATCAGGCAGGTCCTTATTGTTATCACTCTAATGTTTACCAGTATAATATAGCCACAAGATCAATGGAGGGGATGATATAAACACAAAGATAGTTTTGTATTTTACTTAAAATGTATGAAAGATGTCATAAAGGCCAAACAATAATTAATAAATCAACTGATCCTGACGTGGCCGATAATTCCCACGGATATTATGTGATCATAAGATGGCAACATCTCCCTTCCTCATCAAGTGTCAAGAACAGCTGATCGCAATGGCCTCCCCGCGCGAACTTTGCTTGTTTTCTAGATTCACGCGCGCTGTTCCTTTAAATTTTCCAATATTACTAGAAACTCGCACACTCGATATTGGCTAAATAAACCGGATTACTCAGTTACACTGTACTCAGGCTCAAACAATCTTTTCTACAACCAATGCTATAATGATTCACTGTAATGGCTTTACATCGTTCTTCACTCAGCAATATATTAACACTGGAGTTTTCAATACTTTCTCTCGTGGGCGATAACGCAATAATTCACTGTACTCACAAATGATTATTCACTGAATGAACATAGACATATATATGGTATATAAATCAATCATCAATACATTCAGATTCAGATTCAGATGTTTATTCAGGTAAGGTATATACATACAAGTGATGTTACATTAATGGATTGATATATAGATAGAGCTAGTACATACAATGCCTAAAGCCACTATTACGCAATGCGTTTCGGGCAAGAAAAACATTAATATCTAGAACTTAATACTAATTGAGCATAAAGAATAAAAAGTGTTGAGAACAAATACAAATAAAGATAAAAAAAGGGGGAACATGACTGAAAAAGCAGCACAAATACAATAGGTTGACAAACAGTGTTGATTAACCCTTGCACTGCTCACCTATTCTGGCAAAAACTTCTTGGTGCAATTGTCAAGGACATATTTTTGTTATTTTTACAAATGTTCAGGTAAATTTAATGTCAAAATGTTTCCAAAGTCAACTATTTCAATTTCAAAACACAAATAGTAATGAAAACATTAAAAAAATATAGCCAAATTAAAAAACAAAAAGCACAACTCTCTGAGCGCCTAAAGGCGCTTTGCGCAGTGCAGTGGTTAAAAAAAAAAAAAAAAAAAAAAAAATAACAGACATGGGTTGACAATAGAGGAGTGAGGTAGATTACAAGGAATTTATTAGGTAGTGTTTAGTTTTTATCTTAAACTGGTTGAGAGAGGTACAGTCTTTAACATGGTTGGGAAGGTCATTCCACATTCTGGGCCCCTTGATTTGCAGAGCATTTCTAGTTTGATTAAGACGTACTCTAGGAATATCAAAACTGTATTTATTTCTGGTGTGGTGCTCATGGGTTCTGTTACAACCTTCTATGAAGCTTTTAAGATCAGGATTGGCATTATAGTTTAGCGTTTTATATATGTATAATTCACATGAGAGAATGTGCAGTGACTTAATATCTAACATATTCAGAGATTTGAGTAGGGGTACCGAGTGATGTCTGGGGCCAGAGTTGGATATTGTTCTAATAGCAGCTTTGTGTTGGGTAATTAGAGGACGTAAGTGATTTTGGGTAGTAGAACCCCAAGCAGAAATACCATAGTTGAGATAAGGATAGATAAGGGAGTAATAGAGAGTCACCAGGGCAGGGCGTGGTACATAATATCTGATCTTAGAAAGAATGCCCACAGTTTTTGAAACTTTTTTTGATATATTTAGAATGTGTCCCTGGAAATTCAGCTTGTGGTCAATGAGAACGCCAAGGAATTTGCCATCTAATTTGTTACAAATTTGGGTATTGTTTATTTTGAGATTTATTTGATTAGAGGATTTATTGCCAAACAGAATATAGAAAGTTTTGTCAATGTTAAGGGTGAGTTTGTTGGCAGTTAGCCAAAGATGGACTTTATTTAGCTCAGTATTTACTGTGGCATTTAGAGCAAGAGGGTCAGGACTGGAGTAAATGAAGGTTGTGTCGTCAGCAAATAGAATTGGTTTGAGGTGTTGGGAGGCATTTGGAAGGTCATTAATGTAGATGAGAAAGAGGAGAGGGCCAAGTATGCTGCCCTGAGGAACACCAATGTTGATGGGTAGGGTGGGAGAAATTGTATTATTCACAGAAACATATTGGAGCCTGTCAGTAAGGTAGGACTCGAGGTATTGTAGGGAGTGTCCTCTGACTCCATAATGATGTAATTTAAGAAGAAGGTTATGGTGGTTGACAGTATCAAAAGCTTTACGCAGGTCCACAAATAACCCAACAGGGAACTCCTTTTTATCAAGAGCTGTATGAATCGAGTTAAGCATACTAATAAGTGCATCGTAAGTGCTTTTTTTGGGTCTGAAGCCATATTGGCAAGGGCTAAGTATATTGAGTTTGGCTAGATATGAGTAAAGCTGCTTATATATAAGTTTTTCAAAAATTTTTGACAAGTTTGGCTGGATTGATATAGGTCTGTAGTTGTTAACATCTGTGGGGTCACCACATTTGTGGACAGGCGTTACTCTCGCTTTTTTAGAATATCTGGAAAGGTTTGGAGTTCAAGTGACTTGTTGAAGAGCAAAGCAATAGCAGGGGCTAAAGATCTGGAGGCTTTTTTTGTAAATTAAAGTTGGTATCTCCTCAAGGGCACCAGACTTGGTTTTAAGGGAAAGGATTATCTCATTGACGTCAGTGGAGTTAATAGGCTTTAGGTACAGAGACTGTGGATAGTTACCTGTAAGATAGTCCTTAATGTCAGTACTGGAAGATGGAATATCATTTGCAAGGGATGAACCAATGGAAGAGAAGAACCTATTGAACTCAATAGCAGAATCAGAGGCTGAAAGCTGACCATCGTTATTAGACAGGAGAGTCGGTTTGTTATTTAAAGATTTCTTTGATCCCAATATTTGTGAAATTGTGCTCCAAGTTTGTTTAATGTTGCTCTTTATTTGAGTAAATTTATCTTCGTAGTATTTAGTTTTGGCTCGTCTAATTATCTTAGATAGCAATAATGAGTAATTCTTTGAGAATTCTTTGGAGACAATTCCTAACCTATACTTCTTCTCAAGGTCGTGTTTTTTGTTAATGGATTTCAGTATTCCCTTTGTAAGCCAAGGATTGTTAAGCCTTTTGCTTGTGACTTGTTTTGTAAGCCTAGGACAGTGGGTGTTATAAAGGCTAAGAGTTGTTTGTAGAAAAGATTGCACTGCTAGGTTGATGTCCCCTATGTTACCTAACTCGGACTCCCAGTTGACATTATCAGCAGCAGTTATAAAATTGTTTATAGCAGTTTCATTGTGCAGCCTAAAGCTTAACTCCCTTGTTTCTAGAGGTGGTGTGCTAATGTTAGTTAAGAGAAATGTGGGGTAGTGGTCTGTAGTGCTATCGGTGATTATACCTGAAGTAAGCGGAGAGGTTATGTTGGTCCAGATGTGATCTAGAGTCGTGGCAGTGCTATCAGTGATTCTAGTAGGTCTAGTGATTAAGGGTATGAGGAAGCAGGAATTCATACAGTTGAGGAAGCTAACAGCAGTAGGGTGTTCTGGCTCGCAGAGGTCAATATTAAAGTCCCCTGCGATAATTAGGTGGTTTTTGTTCAGTCTGTTATCAAGTATTAGATTTCTAAGGTTTGAGTTGAATTCAGACACATCAGTGTTGGGAATTCTATAAACTGCACCCACAGACAGGATAGACTCGGCACCCTTGACTCTGAAGCTGGCGAAGATATACTCCCCATAGCAGTCTCTAGTTCTAATTTCTTTTAAGCATGTTAGTTCTTGGTGGTAGTAAAGAGCAGTGCCACCACCTCTCTGAAGTTGACGACAGTTGTGAATTGCTGAGTAGTTAGGCATGTTAAAGAGTTGAGTAGTATCCTCTTTCAACCATGTTTCAGTAAGTATAATAAAAGAGAATTTGTTGCCAATAGTTTCAATCAAGGCACTAACATCATCGAAGTGTTTACCTAGGGATCTAACGTTCAAATTGATTACAGAGATATTATGATTATGAGTTAATACATTGTTTACATCATGTGCTGCAAAATATCTGCAATTTAGATCATTAAAGTGATTATTGTCATAGATAGTGGATAAGAGGCTAAGTTCTGGGTCTATACTTGTCTGCATAAAAAAAGCTGATTGTAGAATCAGAAATAAGTAGAAATAAGCTATAAAATAGGGAAAAATATATACACAATACTGTACAAAACAAACACAAAAGGGGCTTACAGGGGTACAATGGAGTAAGGGAGTATGGCTAGGCTAGGCAACCTAGGCAATTAATGAGATTAAAGAAAAAACATGTAAACATGGACTATACAAAACACAAGATACAGAAATACAAAACAAAAAATATAAGCAAGACTAAGCAATACAAAAAAAAAAACAAATTGAGCAAAAATGAGAAAAAAAAAAATGAGGTAGATTGCTTACGAGTACTCTCAGGTACACTGTAAGTAACAATTTGCAATTTGAGATGCAGGCAAAGCCAGGGGTACAATGGAGTAAGGGAGCATGGCGAGGCTAGGCAACCTAGGTAATAAATGAAATCAAAGAAAAGTTGAATAATAAACATAGGCAAATTTAAGCTAATGATTAATAACAATAGATAGTTCAGTAATGACTGTATAATTAAAAAGACCTGAAGAACTACTTAATACACTCAATTAAATAATTTCGGTAAATGACTAGGTAAGAGTAAGTTAAAAATTAAGTCAGAAAATGAACCAAGGAGACTTAGGATACCTAGCCCCACTAGTTGACAGGGGGTTAATTAAGTTATTTCATTGGGAGTGATAAGGTGAGACAAACCACATTGGGAGAGGAAAGTGTTGAGGTTTTCTTCTCTAGTAATTGTAAACATTTTGCCCTCTGCGGTTTTTCTCACCTTTATCAGACCATCTCTAACGAAGCACTGATGAATCGCATCTGGGTTTTGTTGACGGATTTGACGTAGGCGGTAGAGGATTTGCTGTCTGTTCCTGGTCAAGCACTCGTTGATGTATAATCCCTTCCGTTGGGATGCAGCTGTCCGGACTAGATGGGATTTCGTGAACTGGGAAGACAGCTTCAGGCGAATTTTCCGTTGATTTAGACCTGATGGATTCTTTATGCCTACTCTGTAGGCAGCAATAACGTCAGTTTTGTTTAGACTGAGGTGCAATTTGTTTTTTAAGAGATCCTGAGCTATTTCGACACAATTTTCACCTTCATGTTCCACAGGTATATCTTGGGACGACACGATAACAGAGTCTAGCAGCTTTTGCTGGTCTTGTTCCTCCTGGGAGACGGAACGTTGGGCTGAAAATGTACTGATACATGCAGTCATTTTGCTGAGAGCTTCCTCCTGTTTTTTTAAGGCTTCATCAGTTTTCCGAAGGTTGTTTTCCTCATGGAGATCATTCAAATCATGCTGTAGTTGGTCTTGGCTAGCCTTGTAGTTTCTAATATCCTCGCGGAGGAGGGTTATTTCTTGTTGTTGTTGTTGGAGATTAGCGCGGTTCGCTAGATTCTCGTTGAGAAGACTCAAGATGATAGTATTTTGTGACTCGAGGACTAGGCACAACTTTTTGAACCACTGATTCTCGGTCCAGTTAGTGAATTCCGGTGAGGGACCGGAAGCTCGCTTGAGTTGCTTATACTGGGATGCTAGCATGTTCATAGGAGAGGGTTGAGAGGACTCTGCTCCCTTGCTCAATGGGGTGGAGGGGAGGGCAGCCCCGCCACCCCGGACCCAAGAGCTTCCAGACGGAGAAACACGGATATTGTTAGAGTTGGCCGGGATGGATGTCTTGTTAAGGGGTTTGTTGCCCTTATTTCCCTGCACAGTCACATTTTTAGGAGACATGATTGGTTAGAATGGACTGGGGGGTATATGTTGAGAAGAAACTTGCGTCAGGCAGCGCGGTGGCGGCAGCATGCACTGGTACTCACACCGTAGAGGATTGTTTTGAAACTTATTTGAGATGGAATGAGTTGATTTTGGTCGGTTACTTTGGTTTTGCTATAACATGCTTGGACTCCATGTACTTAGCTGCCTGTGGGTGGTGGTCTACATCATCTGGCGTAAGTTTAAGGGCTGATATACAGCTTAGAGTGAGGAGCGTAGCGTGCACGTATATATTGGCATAGAGGCTTCTGCACTCCATCTGACATGGAAAATGACATGGAAAATAAATAGTTTCTGGGCACATAGCCTAACCTCCAAATACTGGCATAATATTATATATAATTTACCATTATATGTTCATATCAAAATCTATAGAAAGATATACACAACACAGTAAATTTATCACTGGTTCCTGGTGCCTGTACACACCAATAATCAACATGAATATTACAAGTACTCTTGATAGTACTGTGTAGCACACTGGTGCTTTATCGTGACATGGGTGAGACTTGCTCACGACATATAAAATCCTCAGGCTAGATAATATAGCCGAATAATATAGCTAACTAAAGGGGAATGGGGAGGGAACTAGAAACACCTACTTCACCCTATCCTCCGATGAGAGTCGAGATGTAGCTCCTGGTCCTCGTGTCGGGAACGCCCCCACACTACACGTCGTCGTGTCCTACCAGAGCCTCTCGTCGTCCCACCGTTTAGCGCGTCGTCTCCGTGCCTCCTCACTGCAGGTCCATCCTCCTTCTTGACTTCTTGAAGGTTGGAGTCGGTCTCCTGGCCGTCGTCTTCTCCCAGCAACGGCTGTCGCCTACGTCTCAGCTACAGTCGTTCGGTTTCCCCAAATAGTCCTCTCTTCCTCAGCTACCCAGTGGCTCTGTCTGCCACTACGCTGTCACGAACTGGTGAATTGCCACAGACGCCACATACGTCACTGCACGGCTTCACTGCTACTGGCACAGTACCTGACTGGAGCACTTGTTGCTCAAATAACCGTCAATTTCCTCTTCTGGTTCAACACATGAACTAGGGAAGACTTCTCAGAGTACTGGCGGACTTCAGGTGACGGGTAAATCCACGGGTGCGGGAATAACTGTCCAACTGACAGGACCATCCGTCGCACGTCCGACCTCTATGACGTGTCGTGTCTGACTGCTGGCGCCAGAGTGGCGCGCGGCCCGGACCCCCTTCCTCTGTGACGTCACTTTCGCTACGGGAAGTTTTCATTGGCTCCCGGTGCCACATTGCTGTCGGTGACCAATCCGGTGCCACTGACGTCACACGGTTTTGGCGGGAGATCAGGGAAGCCAGCGCCATCTTGGCTCCCTAAAGGGCCTAAACCACAAGCCAAAATATCACTATTTCACAAATTTCTCGGCTCTCCGAGAACACTTCACTCTCTCCCATATATCAAATTGTAGCCTGCAACGTAGAGAACGCTTGGGAAAAGTAGACATGACTCTTACTGCAGGCGTGGGAGAATTATAAGGGGGGGGGAACTCCGTCACATACCCCTCCCCTTAAAATAAGAGTCATGTCTGATTAGTGGATGCGGGATATGGCGTCCGCTACTACGTCGTCCTTCCCCTTGATGTGCTTGACCTCGATCCTTGTCAGACTCTCAGTGCGGGTGAGACTGGTGCCGTCCGCCCTGGACCACTTACTTTCCTCCTCCGGGAGTTCTCGGTCCCTCGGTACACACAGACCCGTCTTCCGCTGGGTTTCTCGGGTATTCGTTCCGTCCTGCCCTGCGGCTCTTCCTTCAACATTGAAGAAAGGTCTTAGGCGGTCTGCATGACACACCTGTTTCTTTCGGGGTCCATCCGGCTTCCCAATCTCGTACGACACTGGACCCAACCGTCGCAGCACTCGGTATGGTCTCTTGAACCGCGACCTGGTCACTCTACCTTTACCTGGCAGCACAACCATTACTTTGGATCCGGCCTGAAAATCCCTCTGCGCAGCTCTCCTGTCGTACCACTCCGACATCTTACGTTGCGCCTTCTTCAGGAGTTTCCTAGCCATTTCCTTCGCTCTAGTGAGACGTTCTTTGAACTTCTGGACATATTTAATCACCGTTCCCACGGTTGCTCCTGGCGTCCATCGTTCCCTCATCATAGATAGCATGGCATATATAATATAGATAAATGGAAAGTAAGCCTTCTCAGGACCCACACGTCCTCCTTTGGCCTTACTAACCAATTCGGGGAACTCCTCCTGCTGTAACTCTCCGAGACGAGCGCGGTTTACCCCTGTCTCCTTGTTTTGTTCTAGGCACTCTTCGCCCTTCACGAGATGCAGGAGGACGTATCCTCTACATGCGTCATTCCCCAAAATGACCTGTGCCTCCATCTTGGGCATTGATGTACAGACTCCCACCACTAGGGTCTGGCAGCCATATTCGGAATTTAAAGTTACCTGGTGTAGGGGCATCCTCACTGGGCCTCCCACAGTGGCCACCCGTGCCACCCCCACACTGGTACTTTCGTAACCCTCGGGGAACAGGGTTTCACTTACCAGGGTAAAGTCAGCCCCGGTGTCTCTTAGCATCTTCACTGGGATGGGGTCTGCGACCCCCATCCTTACGGTTCCTTGACACATGAATGGGTGAACTTTCTTCTTCCCATTCAGCACGGGTTCATCCCGCACTCCCTCGGCCCTCTGGTCCTCGAACATCACTAAAGCAACGTGTCCCCGCTGCTTAGGGCGTCTGCATTCCCGCGCGACGTGTCCGGGTATTCCGTAGTTGTAGCAGCGGCCCCTCGGCGGAGACCATCCGCCACCGCTCGCCTTAGCACTGCCTCCAGAGACCGTCACACCCTGTGTCTTTCCCGCCTCACTTGCCGTTTCTTTCCCTGCAGTAACAGTTCCCGAGCTCTCAGCTTGGTTCTCCCCTATCGGCTCTACAGCACCTTTTGATCCTCGGGTGTTCCAACTTGAGAGATGGGACTTGGGAGAACTCGCTCCTGTCCTCCACCCATCCGTCCTTTTATAACTCCTATCGTTTCCGACGTATGCGGGTGGTCGGTTCTGTCCCTCTCGGCGTGGGCGTAGGGCTTCTTCTAACATGTCGGCCCGGTCGGCTGCGGCCCTCAGGTCCTTTATGTCCGCCTCCTTTATCCTCATCCTGATCTCAGGAGAGAGCACGGACATAAACTTTTCCATGACCATTAGTTCCTTGATTTCTTCGGCCGACCCCGCTTCTTCAGAGTCCATCCACTTAAGGAACTTTCTTTCCATGTCCCTCGCCATCTCCGCATACGACTTTCCTGGCAACCGGGTACATTCTCTAAACCTCTTTCTGTAACACTCTGGCGTGAGTTTAAAGGAACAGAGCACAGCTCGTTTTACCACATCGTAGTTAGTGCATTCCTGGAAGTCGAGCATAGTGAAGGCTTCACGAGCTTCACCTGTGAGCCTCCCTTGGACCAACTCCGCCCACTCCGCCCTCGGCCACCTCTTCATAGCAGCAACTCTCTCAAAGTGATCGAAGAAACTTTCGGCTTCACTAGGCACAAAGACCGGCAGGTCTCGTTCCCTCACTCGTCGGTCTTCCTGTGGCGGGGCAGGGGCACCTAGTCCCAGTTCAGCTCGCTTCAGCTCTACCTCCTGGTTGGCTTCTATTTCCATTTGTCTCAGCCTAACTTCTTGCTCTCGTTCTTCCCTGCGTAGCTGTGCTTCTCGTTCCTCACGCTGCATCTGTGCTTCTCGCTCCTCACGCTTCATCTGTGCTTCTCGCTCCTCACGCTTCATCTGTGCTTCTCGCTCTTGTTCTTCTTTGCGCAGCTGTGCTTCTCGCTCTTCACGCTTCATCTGTGCTTCTCGCTCTTGTTCCTCTTTGCGCAGCTGTGCTTCTCGCTCTTGTTCTTCTTTGTGCAGCTGTGCTTCTCGCTCTTGTTCTTCTTTGCGCAGCTGTGCTTCTTCTCTCCTCAGCTGCGCTTCTGCTTCTCGCTCTTCTTTGCGCTGTTGTGCTTCTTCTCTCCTCAGCTGCGCTTCTCGCTCTTCTCTGCGCTGCTGTGCTTCCAGCTGCAGCTTCATTATTTCCAGCTTAATGCTGTGCCTGCTGCCGCTGGATCCCCTGCTGCTTCCACCAATACTCAGGTGCTCACCCTCACTGGCAGGTGTTTGGGGCCGTTCGTCCCCCAAAGCTTCGTCTCGAGCCTTGAGCTGAGCCATTATCTCTAGTCTTCTTTCACCAACTCTGGCAGATTTCAGCTTTATTCCAAAATGATCCGCTATAGCCTGTAACTGTGCCTTGGTGCACTCTTCCAGCACCTGTACGTCTCTAGAGTCAATAAACCTGGTTACTTTATCACCCTCCATCTTGTGCTATGAGTGATAACCTGCGCCTGATCTCTAACACCACTGCCAAGTACCACTGCAACCTTTACTTCGATCGAGGTCCTGTCACGGTCGCCAATGTTGGGGTTTCCCTCACTTACCCTTACTCTGGGGTGAGCAAATGTTATGCTCAAGTCACTCACCGTAGCCCTTCGGGTCTTCCCTCGATCCTCACGGCGCCACTGCACGCCAGGAGAGTCTCCCAGTCAATCTTAACGGCCTCTTATTAAGAAAGAGTGAGAACACGACTCGTTCACATCGACTGTCGTGTGCCCTCCCCAACAATAGGGCTCTACGGTTACCCACAAGGTCGCCAACTGGTGTTTTAAGGTGGCCAGTAACACCATCAGTGGACTGGTGTTTTCAGTGGTAGCCTTGGCAAGGTCACACTCAAAAGATCAGGAATCAGGCAGGTACTTATTGTTATCACTCTAATGTTTACCAGTATAATATAGCCACAAGATCAATGGAGGGGATGATATAAACACAAAGATAGTTTTGTATTTTACTTAAAATGTATGAAAGATGTCATAAAGGCCAAACAATAATTAATAAATCAACTGATCCTGACGCGGCCGATAATTCCCACGGATATTATGTGATCATAAGATGGCAACATCTCCCTTCCTCATCAAGTGTCAAGAACAGCTGATCGCAATGGCCTCCCCGCGCGAACTTTGCTTGTTTTCTAGATTCACGCGTGCTGTTCCTTTAAATTTTCCAATATTACTAGAAACTCGCACACTCGATATTGGCTAAATAAACCGGATTACTCAGTTACACTGTACTCAGGCTCAAACAATCTTTTCTACAACCAATGCTATAATGATTCACTGTAATGGCTTTACATCGTTCTTCACTCAGCAATATATTAACACTGGAGTTTTCAATACTTTCTCTCGTGGGCGATAACGCAATAATTCACTGTACTCACAAATGATTATTCACTGAATGAACATAGACATATATATGGTATATAAATCAATCATCAATACATGGAAAATAAATAGTTTCTGGGCACATAGCCTAACCTCCAAATACTGGCATAATATTATATATAATTTACCATTATATGTTCATATCAAAATCTATAGAAAGATATACACAACACAGTAAATTTATCACTGGTTCCTGGTGCCTGTACACACCAATAATCAACATGAATATTACAAGTACTCTTGATAGTACTGTCTAGCACACTGGTGCTTTATTGTGACATGGGTGAGACTTGCTCACGACATATAAAATCCTCAGGCTAGATAATATAGCCGAATAATATAGCTAACTAAAGGGGAATGGGGAGGGAACTAGAAACACCTACTTCACCCTATCCTCCGATGAGAGTCGAGATGTAGCTCCTGGTCCTCGTGTCGGGAACGCCCCCACACTACACGTCGTCGTGTCCTACCAGAGCCTCTCGTCGTCCCACCGTTTAGCGCGTCGTCTCCGTGCCTCCTCACTGCAGGTCCGTCCTCCTTCTTGACTTCTTGAAGGTTGGAGTCGGTCTCCTGGCTGTCGTCTTCTCCCAGCAACGGCTGTCGCCTACGTCTCAGCTACAGTCGTCCGGTTTCCCCAAGTAGTCCTCTCTTCCTCAGCTACCCAGTGGCTCTGTCTGCCACTACGCTGTCACGAACTGGTGAATTGCCACAGACGCCACATACGTCACTGCACGGCTTCACTGCTACTGGCACAGTACCTGACTGGAGCACTTGTTGCTCAAATAACCGTCAATTCATTCTTCTGGTTCAACACATGAACTAGGGAAGACTTCTCAGAGTACTGGCGGACTTCAGGTGACGCGTAAATCCACGGGTGCGGGAATAACTGTCCAACTGACAGGACCATCCGTCGCACGTCCGACCTCTATGACGTGTCGTGTCTGACTGCTGGCGCCAGAGTGGCGCGCGGCCCGGACCCCCTTCCTCCGTGACGTCACTTTCGCTACGGGAAGTTTTCATTGGCTCCCGGTGCCACATTGCTGTCGGTGACCAATCCGGTGCCACTGACGTCACACGGTTTTGGCGGGAGATCAGGGAAGCCAGCGCCATCTTGGCTCCCTAAAGGGCCTAAACCACAGGCCAAAATATCACTATTTCACAAATTTCTCGGCTCTCCGAGAACACTTCACTCTCTCCCATATATCAAATTGTAGCCTGCAACGTAGAGAACGCTTGGGAAAAGTAGACATGACTCTTACTGCAGGCGTGGGAGAATTATAAGGGGGGGAACTCCGTCACAATATACAGTGTGGAGAACCACGTGGAGCGAGCTGACCTGACGGCCTCTAGCGTGGGACGACCCACCATGGAACTGCCTGGTGTTGCTTGTTGGGTGGTGACTGGTAAGTGCCTCTCTCTCTCTGAAGTCTTCAACAAGTGTGCAAGGTCTATATAATATCATATAGTAGTCACATATGATGCATTTCATTAGATAATAGAACAGTAATCTTGATAGATTGGTAGAGAATGAGGCAGTAACTATCTGTGAGCTTAAGTTGGGACCTGAATTGTATTGTGTGTGTAGGGATTAGCAAGTCAGGGTAACACCGCTCCCCTTCCCACCCCCTCCCCTTCCCCCAGCATGTCAACTGGACACCATAGATAAAATGACTTACAATCTCCCTCCTCCCCCCCCTATCCTACCCTCTCTCTCTTTCTCTCTCTCTCTCTCTCTCTCTCTCTCTCTCTCTCTCTCTCTCTCTCTCTCTCTCTCTCTCTCTCTCTCTCTCTCTCTCTCTCTCTCTCTCTCTCTCTCTCTTTCTCTCTCTCTCTCTCTCTCTCTCTCTCTCTCTCTCTCTCTCTCTCTCTCTCTCTCTCTCTCTCTCTCTCTCTCTCTCTCTCTCTCTCTCTCTCTCTCTCTCTCTCTCTCTCTCTGTCCCCCTGCCTAAGCCTATCAAAACAAATCAATGAAAGGGACAAGATGGCAGGAGGACACAACAGGGAATAGTGAAAGTGACCAAACGAAGGAAATGTTAGCCCAGTTTTGGAAGAATTCAGGAGGGAGATGCATGAAATGAGGATTACAATTAACAACCTGCAAAGTGAGCTGACATTAGCAAGGGAGGAGATCAAATCCCTCACAAAGAAAAATAATGAGGCCGAGCATCAGATAATCCTCCAAAGGGAAGATTAAAATGGTGCATTGGAAGGAAATGCCTCTGTACCTGAAACATCTGTGGAAATACTGAGAAAGAGCTCAGAAGCAATGAACACAGTGAGGGAGGTAGCCATGCAAGCAGCTACCTCACAGGAAGAAGCAAGATGCACCAGTCAGCTGCTGGAAAGAAAAAGATCAGTGGTACCTGTAGGCATCAAAGAACAGGAAGGATCCAATAGGCAGGAATGGAATAGCAAGGACAGAGACGCAGTACATGGGATACTGAAGGGGGTTACAGATGGAAGGGGCTGAACAAAACATTGAGAAGGTTTTCAGGTTGGGCTGGTATAACAAGGACAGAAACCGACTGATAAAGGTGGTGTTTACAAACGAGACCACGAAGGAGGCTATTCTAGAAAGGAAGAGTCATCTGCAATATGCGAGGGAATACAAAAAAGTATTCCTGCAGAGGGACAGGACAAAGGAGGAGAGAGCCAGGGCAACAGAGACAAGGAGGAAGCGCAGGGAGAGAGGAGTAAACCAGGAAATCACAGCCCCCCAACACAACAGTCCTAGTGACAAGAGGGGAACCTACAGCCAGCATCCAGCAACACCAGAGGGTAGAGCAACACCACCACCACCCCCCTCTGCATAGAAACCCTCCCTACCCCTCACCCTACCTGCCCCCACCCAAATGCTCACCCAACCCTCCCTTCCCCCCCCCCTCCCCATTCCGACCTGTCACCCCTCCCGCATTCCCACCATGTCCCCCTTCCTGCCTTTCCCCCTGTCCCCCCCCTCCCCCTTCATCCCATACCCCCCCCTATCCTTCCTCCCCCTTCACCCTTTATCCTCCATGTCCCCCCTATCTCCTTACCCCCTTCCCTTGAACCCCCACCCCCACCCCAAAATCCTCTGAGACCCTGCAAACCACCTCACAGATCTTCTCACCCACGGAACAGCTTCCCACACCAGCAGAATGCTCGCCAAGAAAGGGACAAGAAAATGAACAGAAGAAAGTGAGCTTCAAGGCAATGAACACTAACATAGATGGAATTACAAATAAAACAAGTGAACTCAGAGAATGGGCACTAGAAGAAAACCCAAACATAATAGCACTCACAGAAACAAAGCTAACGAAAACCATAACAAATGCAGTGTTTCCACAGGCCTAATATGTAGTGAGGAAAGAGAGAGAAGGGAGAGGAGGAGGTGGTGTAGCTTTTCTGATAAGAAATGGTTGGAGTTTTGAGGAGATGGTTAGAGTTGTGAAGGTTTCAGTGACTACATATCAGGCACCATAACAACTGGAGGACAGTAAATTATAGTTGTAGTCATATATAACCCCCCACCAAACGACAGAAGACCCAGACAGAAATATGATAGAAACAACATGGCCACCATCAACATAATAGAGAGAGCAGCTTCGGTGGCTAGCAGGAAAGGATCCAGACTACTAATCATGAGAGACTTCAACCACGGGAAGATAGATTGGGAGAACAGAGACCCACATGGAGGACCAGACACATGGAGAGCTTAGCTGCTAGATGTGGCAACAAGAAACTTTCTAAGTCAACACGTCAAGGGACCGACAAGAATGAGAGCAGAGGATGAACCAGCTTTGCTTGATAAGATATTTACCCTAAATAAGTCGGATATAAGGTTAGTTAAGTTGGAAGCATCATTGGGAATGAGTGATCATAGTGCATTGAACTTTGAGTACCTAGTTGAGCTAGGAATTATCTCCCCCCAAAAAAGAACTGGGAAACAAAGGGCTGGCGTACCGAAAGGTAAACTATGAGGAGATGAATAAATTCCTAAGGATATACCATGGGACACAGAACTCAGAACTAAGTCCGTACAAGACATGATGGAATATATCACCCAAAAGTGTCAGGGGGTTGTAAGCAGGTTTGTCCCGGCCCGACAGGAAAAAACCGAGAAGCAAAAGAAGAATCCGTGGTTTAATAGGGAATGTATGAAAGCAAAGGAGCTGAACAAAAGGGCATGGAGGAACTTCCGTAATAACAGAACACCAGAAAGTAGAGAGAGATACCAGAGAACCAGGAACGAATATGTTAGTGTGAGAAGAGCAGCTGAGAAAAGGTATGCAAATGATATAGCTAATAAAGCCAAGACCGAACCAAAGCTACTGCACAGTTACATCAGAAGGAAAACAACAGTGAAGGAACAGGTGATGAAACTTAGAATGGGTGAGGACAGGTACACAAAGAATGACAAAGAGGTGTGTGAAGAACTCAACAAGAGGTTCAAGGAGGTCTTTACAATAGAACAAGGAGAGGTCACAGCGCTAGGAGAGGTGGCAGCAAACCAGGCGACCTTGGAAGGGTTCGAAATTACAAGACATGAGGTCAAGAAGCACCTATTGGAGTTGGACGTGAGAAAGGCTGTTGGGCTGGACGGAATTTCACCATGAGTATTGAAAGAGTGTGCAGGAGCACTTTGCTTGCCACTCTCCATAGTGTATAGTAGGTCACTGGAAACGGGAGACCTACCAGAAATATGGAAGACTGCTATTGTAGTCCCAATATACAAAAAGGGTGACAGACAAGAGGCACTGAACTACTGGCCAGTGTCCTTAACTTGTATACTTATTTATTTATTTATTTATTTATTTATGCATATACAAGAATGTACATAAGGAATGTGAGGATACAAATATGGTAATTACAGTCTTGTAAAGCCACTAGCACGCGCAGCGTTTCGGGCAGGTCCTTAATCTAAGAAAATTTTAAGGAGGTAAATACTTGCAAAATTATAGACAAAAAATGATAACAGATTACATGAAATGAAAAAAAAGATGAGAGAAAATTGTAGGTACAGTATATTAAAGCACATAGGTAGCTAAGATTGATTGCAATGACAGCTTGAATGGTAGTTGACAAAAAAATTGGTAGGCATAATACAGCAGAAACAATATAAGATTGGTTGCAATGACAGCTTGAATGGTAGTTGACAAAAATTGGTAGTCACAATACAGCATATGGCTAGCACATAAAAGAAGACAGCAATGAACACAATGATAAGGTTGTTTGAAATTACATAACAATTAGGAGATTGGGTAACACTAGATACAGAGCAAATTTAAAGCACACTACCACACCATGCAAGGTGATGGAGAAGATCGTGAGAAAAAACCTAGTAACACATCTGGAGAGAAGGAACTTCGTGACAACCCATCAACATGGGTTCAGGAAGGGTAAATCTTGCCTTACAGGCTTAATAGAATTTTACGATCAGGTGACAAATATTAACCAAGAAAGAGAAGGATGGGCGGGATACACACACAAGATACACATACAGCCACACTATCACACAACACAAGATTCACAGCCACACCCTCACGATCACACAACACAAGGTACACAACCACATCCACACTACCACACAACACAAGATACACACACAGACACACCCACACTATCACACAACACAAGATACACAGCCACATCCACACTATCACACAACACAAGATACACATACACCCATACTATGACACAACACAAGATACACAGCCACAGCAACACTACCATACAACACAAAATACACACACAGCCACGCAACACAAGATACACAGCCACACAACACAAGATACACACACAACCACACTACCACACAACACAAGATACACACACAGCCACACTACCACACAACACAAGATATACACACAGCCACACTACTACACAACACAAGATATACACACAACCACACTACTACACAACACAAGATATACACACAGCCACACTACTACACAACACAAGATACACACACAACCACACTACCACACAACACAAGATACACACACAGCCACACTACCACACAACACAAGATATACACACAACCACACTACCACACAACACAAGATATACACACAGCCACACTACCACACAACACAAGATATACAGACAACCACACTACTACACAACACAAGATATACACACAACCACACTACCACACAACACAAGATACACACACAGCCACACTACCACACAACACAAGATATACACACAGCCACACTACCACACAACACAAGATATACACACAGCCACACTACCACACAACACAAGATACACACACAGCCACACTACCACACAACACAAGATATACACACAGTAACACAACACAAGATACACACACTACCACACAACACAAGATATACACACAGTAACACAACACAAGATACACACACAGCCACACTACCACACAACACAAGATATACACACAGTAACACAACACAAGATACACACACTACCACACAACACAAGATATACACACAGTAACACAACACAAGATACACACACAGCCACACTACCACACAACACAAGATATACACACAGTAACACAACACAAGATACACACACAGCCACACTACCACACAACACAAGATATACACACAGTAACACAACACAAGATACACACACTACCACACAACACAAGATATACACACAGTAACACAACACAAGATATACACACAGCCACACTACCACACAACACAAGATATACACACAGTAACACAACACAAGATACACACACTACCACACAACACAAGATATACACACAGTAACACAACACAAGATACACACACTACCACACAACACAAGATATACACACAGTAACACAACACAAGATACACACACAGCCACACTACCACACAACACAAGATATACACACAGTAACACAACACAAGATACACACACTACCACACAACACAAGATACACACACAGCCACACAACACAAGGTACACACACTACCACACAACACAAGATATACACACAGTAACACAACACAAGATACACACACTACCACACAACACAAGATATACACACAGTAACACAACACAAGATACACACACTACCACACAACACAAGATATACACACAGTAACACAACACAAGATACACACACTACCACACAACACAAGATATACACACAGTAACACAACACAAGATACACACACTACCACACAACACAAGATACACACACAGCCACACAACACAAGGTACACACACTACCACACAACACAAGATATACACACAGTAACACAACACAAGATACACACACTACCACACAACACAAGATACACACACAGCCACACTACCACACAACATAAGATACATAGTAACACAACACAAGATACACACACAGCCACACTACCACACAACACAAGATATACACACAGTACCACAACACAAGATACGCACACAGCCACACTACCACACAACACAAGATATACACACAGTAACACAACACAAGATACACACATAGTCACACAACACAAGATACACACACAGTAACGCAACACAAAATACACACACAACCACACCCTCAATATCACTCAACACAAGATATTAAAAGATCGCAGCATCGGCATGATGCCTTTAGCAGGCACCGTGGGATTAGCCAGACAGGCCTACAGGTAACTGGTAAGGTGACCCAGTGGATTAGGGAGTACCTAAGCAACAGAAGACAACGTTTCACTGTGAAGGGGGGAAGCAAGGTCTCAGATTGGCGTGAAGTCACCAGTGGAGTCCTGCAGGGCTCTGTACTGGGTCCTATCCTGTTTCTGATATAGTAAATGATCTCCCAGAGGGTATAGACTCATTCCGCTCAATGTTTGTTGAAGATGCCAAAATTATGAGAAGGATTAAGACAGAGGAGGACAGCTTGAGGCTTCAAGAAGACCTTTGACAAGCTGCAGGAATGATCCAACAAATGGTTGTTAGAGTTCAACCCAAGTAAATGTAATGTAATGAAGATATAGTAGGGAGCAGAAGGCCAGATAAAAGGCCTCCTGATACAAGATACAAGATCGACTCTAAATCAACACCAACCCACCCCACAAGTAACACTTCAGGCCTGATAACGGGAAATACCCACAATTTTCATTAGCAAACCGCCGACCACAGTCGACCGCAACATCATTTGGTTTATTTTGACTAATATTAAGCTACTCACAGTCGTCACCACAAACTCCACAACCATCGCGTATATTTTTAACTTTTCGTTCTCAACCCTGACTGTGTGTATGGCGTAGCGGAGGGCAGCGTTTTACCGCTAGTACTGAAGAGCGGTCAGGAAGGTCCCGGCCAGCGGCATGTGGGACACCTCCACGGTGGGTATATCCAGAAGAACATCTGGCGGCTCTATGAAGAGATGGTATATCTTATCAAACGTTGGAATCTGGTGATATATTTTAAACATTTCCTCCCTGGACTGTATCTCCCTCCATAGTTGGACATACAGCTTGTCGTTCTGCTCCTTTTGTTGGGTCAGGTAAGGACTGCTGGCCAGGTACGGCCCGATCACCACCACACAGATTAGCAAGACTATTACAATATTCTTTAACATCATCAATCTTGACCGACTAAGAAAAAATATAAAAAATACATGATGAAACTTACTTGCATCTTTCTGATATCCTGGATACAACTTTATTATTCAGGTTGGAATTGTTGTATTAACTTAATATTGGTGTATTAGACTGAAATTACTGAATTAGCCTGGATTTATCGTATAAGCCAGGATTAACTGTTGTATAGTGACTATCGTGTTACGACTAGACTAGAAGGCTAGAAGGTTGTAACAGATTCCATGAGCACCACACCAGAAACAAATACCTATTTGATATTGCAAGAGTACGACTTAGTCAAACTAGAAATGCTTTACAAATCAAGGGACCCAGAATGTGGAATGACCTTCCCAATTATGTTAAAGACTGTACCTCTCCCAACCAGTTTAAGATAAAAACTAAGTACCACCTAATTAACTCAATGTAACCTACCTCACCCCTAAATGTCAACCCATGTCTACGATTTTAAACAATGCTGTTTGTTGACCAAATTGTATTTTTGCTTTTTCTGCCATGTTCCCCCCCCCCCTTTTTCATTTTTTCTGATTTTTTCTCAACACAATTTATACTTTAATCTAAGTTAGTTTCGGAGATTAGCGATTTTGAACAAACGAACTTTTTTATTTATATATATATATATATATATATATATATATATATATATATATATATATATATATATATATATATATATATATATATATATATATATATATATATATACATATATATGTATATATATATATATATATATATATATATATATATATATATGCAAACAAGCCTGAATGGTCCCCAGGACTATATACAACTGAAAACTCACACCCCAGAAGTGACTCGAACCCATACTGCCAGGAGCAACGCAACTGGTATGTACAGGGACGCCTTAATCCGCTTGACCATCACGACCGGACATAAGGAAGTGATAGCCGAAGCTATTTGAACCACTTCCCCGCCGGCACTCGGATGGTAATCTTGGGCATAGCATTTTATCAAATCACCTCATTCTTTGGGGCACACGTGAGGAACACAAATGCAAACAAGCCTGAATGGTCCCCAGGACTATATACAACTGAAAACTCACACCCCAGAAGAGACTCGAACCCATTCTGTCAGGAGCAACGCAACTGGTATGTACAGGGACGCCTTAATCCGCTTGACCATCACGACCGGACATAAGGAAGTGATAGCCGAAGCTATTTGAACCACTTCCCTGCCGGCACTCGGATGGTAATCTTGGGCATAGCATTTTATCAAATCACCTCATTCTTTGGGGCACACGTGAGGAACACAAATGCAAACAAGCCTGAATGGTCCCCAGGACTATATACAACTGAAAACTCACACCCCAGAAGAGACTCGAACCCATACTGCCAGGAGCAACGCAACTGGTATGTACAGGGACGCCAGTTTTCTTTTTTTTTTATGCATATATATATATATATATATATATATATATATATATATATATATATATATATATATATATATATATATATATATATATATATATATATATATATATATATATGTATATATATATATATATATGTATATATATATATATATATATATATATATATATATATATATATATATATATATATATATATATATATATATATATTAGTATATTTTGGTAGCAGTCTTTCCTGTAGACATATTTTATTAAATATGACCGAAAAAGTAAGATTAATAATTCTAACACGAATTTTCTCAATCTTTCGTACATTATGCTTCACTGTTGGAGGTAAATCAAAAATCACTTCTCCAAAATTCATTTTTATTTCTAGTCTGACGCGACACGGGTGCGTTTCGTAAAACTTATTACATTTTCAAAGACTTCACAAATACACAACTGATTAGAACTTGCAAGTTCTAATCAGTTGTGTATTTGTGAAGTCTTTGAAAATGTAATAAGTTTTACGAAACGCGCCCGTGTCGCGTCAGACTAGAAATAAAAATGAATTTTGGAGAAGTGATTTTTGATTTACCTCCAACAGTGAAGCATAATGTACGAAAGATTGAGAAAATTCGTGTTAGAATTATATATATATATATATATATATATTATTAAATATGACCGAAAAAGTAAGATTAATAATTCTAACACGAATTTTCTCAATCTTTCGTACATTACGCTTCACTGTTGGAGGTAAATCAAAAATCAATTCTCCAAAATTCATTTTTATTTCTAGTCTGACGCGACACGGGCGCGTTTCGTAAAACTTATTACATTTTCAAAGACTTTAGTTCACAAATACACAACTGATTAGAACTTACGTATCTCCGATTTTATATCTACATTTGAGTGAGGTGGGAGGGGTGATGTGGCATTAACACAAGACAGAACAAGAGGGGATATTAATAGGGTATTAGAAGTATCAACACAAGACAGAACACAAACAATGGGTATTGAATAGAAGTGTTTGTAGAAAGCCTATTGGTCCATATTTCTTGATGCTTCTATATTGGAGCGGAGTCTTGAGGTGGGTAGAATATAGTTGTGCAATAATTGGCTGTTGATTGCTGGTGTTGACTTCTTGATGTGTAGTGCCTCACAAACGTCAAGCCGCCTGCTATCGCTGTATCTATCGATGATTTCTGTGTTGTTTACTAGGATTTCTCTGGCGATGGTTTGGTTGTGGGAAGAGATTATATGTTCCTTAATGGAGCCCTGTTGCTTATGCATCGTTAAACGCCTAGAAATAGATGTTGTTGTCTTGCCTATATACTGGGTTTTTTGGAGCTTACAGTCCCCAAGTGGGCATTTGAAGGCATAGACAACGTTAGTCTCTTTTAAAGCGTTCCGTTTTGTGTCTGGAGAGTTTCTCATGAGTAGGCTGGCCGTTTTTCTGGTTTTATAGTAAATCGTCAGTTGTATCCTCTGATTTTTGTCTGTAGGGATAACGTTTCTATTAACAATATCTTTCAGGACTCTTTCCTCCGTTTTATGAGCTGTGGAAAAGAAGTTCCTGTAAAATAGTCTAATAGGGGGTATAGGTGTTGTGTTAGTTGTCTCTTCAGAGGTTGCATGGCTTTTCACTTTCCTTCTTATGATGTCTTCGATGAAACCATTGGAGAAGCCGTTATTGACTAGGACCTGCCTTACCCTACAGAGTTCTTCGTCGACTTGCTTCCATTCTGAGCTGTGGCTGAGAGCACGGTCGACGTATGCGTTAACAACACTCCTCTTGTACCTGTCAGGGCAGTCGCTGTTGGCATGCGTATGGAAATGTCAAGACGCACAAGCCTGGAAACCCACTTCGGCCAATCATTAGCCAGATACCCACACCCACGTACAGACTGGCGAAGCGACTCAACGGCCTGCTGACTCCTTATGTTCCTTGCGCCTTCAGCCTGAAGTCTCCAAAGGAATTTGTTGACTTACTGCGGGGCACACGGGCCACAGGGATAAGAGCCTCGTACCTGATGTCAGACATCTGCAGGAGCTGAAGGAGGCATTTGAGCAGAGTTCCGTGCTGCGTTTCACTTACGAGATGGAAAAGGATGGGAAGCTGCCCTTTCTAGATGTAACAGTCATGGAAAAGGGCGGAGGTTTCCACACTGCAGTCTACACTAAGGAAACAAACATAGGAATGTGCCTAAATGCCAACAGCGACTGCCCAGACAGGTACAAGAGGAGTGTTGTTAACGCATATGTCGACCGTGCTCTCAGCCACAGCTCAGAATGGAAGCAAGTCGACGAAGAACTCTGTAGGGTAAGGCAGGTCCTAGTCAATAACGGCTTCTCCAATGGTTTCGTCGAAGACATCATAAGAAGGAAAGTGAAAAGCCATGCAACCTCCGAAGAGACAACTAACACAACACCTATACCCCCTATTAGACTATTTTACAGGAACTTCTTTTCCACAGCTCATAAAACAGAGGAAAGGGTCCTGAAAGATATTGTTAATAGAAACGTTATCCCTACAGACAAAAATCAGAGGATACAACTGACGATTTACTATAAAACCAGAAAAACGGCCAGCCTACTCATGAGAAACTCTCCAGACACAAAACAGAACGCTTTAAAAGAGACTAACGTCGTCTATGCCTTCAAATGCCCACTTGGGGACTGTAAGCTCCAAAAAAACCCAGTATATAGGCAAGACAACAACATCTCTTTCTAGGCGTTTAACGATGCATAAACAACAGGGCTCCATTAAGGAACATATAATCTCTTCCCATAACCAAACCATCGCCAGAGAAATCCTAGTAAACAACACAGAAATCATCGATAGATACAGCGATAGCAGGCGGCTTGACGTTTGCGAGGCACTACACATCAAGAAGTCAACACCAGCAATCAACAGCCAATTATTGCACAACTATATTCTAGCCACCTCAAGACTCCGCTCCAATATAGAAGCATCAAGAAATATGGACCAATAGGCTTTCTACAAACACTTCTATTCAATACCCATTGTTTCTGTTCTGTCTTGTGTTGATACTTTTAATACCCTATTAATATCCCCTAGTGTTCTGTCTTGTGTTAATGCCACATCACCCTTCCCACCTCACTCAAATGTAATGCCACATCACCCTTCCCACCTCACTCAAATGTAGATATAAAATCAGGGAAACGCAAGTTCTAATCAGTTGTGTATTTGTGAAGTCTTTGAAAATGTAATAAGTTTTACGAAACGCGCCCGTGTCGCGTCAGACTAGAAATAAAAATGAATTTTGGAGAAGTGATTTTTGATTTACCTCCAACAGTGAAGCGTAATGTACGAAAGATTGAGAAAATTCGTGTTAGAATTATTAATCTTACTTTTTCGGTCATATTTAATAATAATATATATATATATATATATATATATATATATATATATATATATATATATATATATATATATATATATATATATATATATATATATATATATATATATATATATATATATATATATATATATATATATATATATATATATATATATATGCATAAGACCCAGGTAAATACAACTTATATATGCATGCTAGCTGCACTTTTTAAAGGGTTATCACAATCACAGGAAAGTGAGAAACTACTGCTACGACATTCCAGAATGTATGTATAGCTCAAGTCACCCACCCAGCACCATGGACGGAGTGGGTTGCTGAGCGTGTCCATCACCTCCACCAATGTTGGTCTTGCCAGGTGATGGAAATGCCGGCCGTCACAGGGAAATTATAACCCATCACTGTTCGTGACGCCGAGATATACGAGAGGGTCTGTCTCTCTGTCACGGGCAAGTATACTGCCTGGGATTTATCGAGATTACTAAAGTTTCTCCTAATGCACTTGGCTTGTTGATACACTTAATGTCCCCGTAATGCTACCCAAGAAAAGCATGTTTTGATGCTGGAATTACGTTTTATGCTTTATGTTTTTGTTTTCCTGAGATATTGTAACACACTTCCGCGTCCCTACGTCCCGTGGGCACTTGATACCTGTCATTCAGGGTACATGACCCTGAAGCATGGGTAAGGTACATGACCCTGAAGCATGGGTAAGGTCCATGACCCTGAAGCATGGGTAAGGTACATGACCCTGAAGCATGGGTAAGGTCCATGACCCTGAAGCATGGGTAAGGTACATGACCCTGAAGCATGGGTAAGCTACATGACCCTGAAGCATGGGTAAGGTACATGACCCTGAAGCATGGGTAAGGTACATGACCCTGAAGCATGGGTAAGGTACATGACTCTGAAGCATGGGTAAGGTACATGACCCTGAAGCATGGGTAAGGTACATGACCCTGAAGCATGGGTAGGTACATGACCCTGAAGCATGGGTAGGTACTGACCCTGAAGCATGGTAAGGTACATGACCCTGAAGCATGGGTAAGGTACATGACCCTGAAGCATGGGTAAGGTACATGACCCCTGAAGCATGGGTAAGGTACATGACCCTGAAGCATGGGTAAGGTACATGAACCTGAAGCATGGGTAAGGTACATGACCCTGAAGCATGGGTAAGGTACATGACCCTGAAGCATGGGTAAGGTACATGACCCTGAAGCATGGGTAAGGTACATGACCCTGAAGCATGGGTAAGGTACATGACCCTGAAGCATGGGTAAGGTACATGACCCTGAAGCAGGGTAAGGTACATGACCCTGAAGCATGGGTAAGGTACATGACCCTGAAGCATGGGTAAGGTACATGACCTGAAGCATGGGTAAGGTACATGACCCTGAAGCATGGGTAAGGTACATGACCTGAAGCATGGTAAGGTACATGACCCTGAAGCATGGGTAAGGTACATGACCCTGAAGCATGGGTAAGGTACATGACCCTGAAGCATGGGTAAGGTACATGACCCTGAAGCATGGGTAAGGTACATGACCCTGAAGCATGGGTAAGGTACATGACCCTGAAGCATGGGTAAGGTACATGACCCTGAAGCATGGGTAAGGTACATGACCCTGAAAGCATGGGTAAGGTACAGACCCTGAAGCATGGGAAGGTACATGACCCTGAAGCATGGGTAAGGTACATGACCCTGAAGCATGGGTAAGGTACATGACCCTGAAGCATGGGTAAGGTACATGATCCTGAAGCATTGGTAATGTACATGACCCTGAAGCATGGGTAAGGTACATGACCCTGAAGCATGGGTAAGGTACATGACCCTGAAGCATGGGTAAGGTACATGACCCTGAAGCATGGGTAAGGTACATGACCCTGAAGCATGGGTAAGGTACATGACCCTGAAGCATGGGTAAGGTACATGACCCTGAAGCATGGGTAAGGTACATGACCCTGAAGCATGGGTAAGGTACATGACCCTGAAGCATGGGTAAGGTACATGACCCTGAAGCATGGGTAAGGTACATGACCCTGAAGCATGGGTAAGGTACATGACCCTGAAGCATGGGTAAGGTACATGACCCTGAAGCATGGGTAAGGTACATAACCCTGAAGCATGGGTAAGGTACATGACCCTGAAGCATGGGTAAGGTACATGACCCTGAAGCATGGGTAAGGTACATGACCCTGAAGCATGGGTAAGGTACATGACCCTGAAGCATGGGTAAGGTACATGACCCTGAAGCATGGGTAAGGTACATGACCCTGAAGCATGGGTAAGGTACATGACCCTGAAGCATGGGTAAGGTACATGACCCTGAAGCATGGGTAAGGTACATGACCCTGAAGCATGGGTAAGGTACATGACCCTGAAGCATGGGTAAGGTACATGACCCTGAAGCATGGGTAAGGTACATGACCCTGAAGCATGGGTAAGGTACATGACCCTGAAGCATGGGTAAGGTACATGACCCTGAAGCATGGGTAAGGTACAGTGACCCTGAAGCATGGGTAAGGTACATGACCCTGAAGCATGGGTAAGGTACGTGACCCTGAAGCATGGGTAAGGTACATGACCCTGAAGCATGGGTAAGGTACGTGACCCTGAAGCATGGGTAAGGTACATGACCCTGAAGCATGGGTAAGGTACATGACCCTGAAGCATGGGTAAGGTACATGACCCTGAAGGCATGGGTAAGGTACATGACCCTGAAGCATGGGTAAGGTACATGACCCTGAAGCATGGGTAAGGTACATGACCCTGAAGCCTGTGTAAGGTACATGACCTGAAGCATGGTAAGGTACATGACCCTGAAGCATGGTAAGGTACATGACCCTGAAGCATGGGTAAGGTACATGACCCTGAAGCATGGGTAAGGTACATGACCCTGAAGCATGGGTAAGGTACATGACCCTGAAGCATGGGTAAGGTACATGACCCTGAAGCATGGGTAAGGTACAGTGACCCTGAAGCATGGGTAAGGTACATGACCCTGAAGCATGGGTAAGGTACATGACCCTGAAGCATGGGTAAGGTACATGACCCTGAAGCATGGGTAAGGTACATGACCCTGAAGCATGGGTAAGGTACATGACCCTGAAGCATGGGTAAGGTACATGACCCTGAAGCATGGGTAAGGTACATGACCCTGAAGCATGGGTAAGGCTGGTACATGAACCCTGAAGCATGGTTAAGGTACATGACCCTGAAGCAGGGGTAAGGTACATGACCCTGAAGCATGGGTAAGGTACATGACCCTAGGACCCTGAAGCATGGGTAAGGTACATGACCCTGAAGCATGGGTAAGGTACATGACCCTGAAGCATGGGTAAGGTACATGACCCTGAAGCATGGGTAAGGGTACGTGACCCTGAAGCATGGGTAAGGTACATGACCCTGAAGGCTATGGGTAAGGTACATGACCCTTGAAGCAATGGGTAAGGTAACATGACCCTATGGTAGGTACACCCTGAAGCATGTGGTAAGGTACATGACCCTGAAGCATGGGTAAGGTACATGACCCTGAAGCATGGGTAAGGTACATGACCCTGAAGCATGGGTAAGGTACATGACCCTGAAGCATGGGTAAGGTACATGACCCTGAAGCATGGGTAAGGTACATGACCCTGAAGCATGGGTAAGGTACATGACCCTGAAGCATGGGTAAGGTACATGACCCTGAAGCATGGGTAAGGTACATGACCCTGAAGCATGGGTAAGGTACATGACCCTGAAGCATGGGTAAGGTACATGACCCTGAAGCATGGGTAAGGTACATGACCCTGAAGCATGGGTAAGGTACATGACCCTGAAGCATGGGTAAGGTACATGACCCTGAAGCATGGGTAAGGTACATGACCCTGAAGCATGGGTAAGGTACATGACCCTGAAGCATGGGTAAGGTACATGACCCTGAAGCATGGGTAAGGTACATGACCCTGAAGCATGGGTAAGGTACATGACCCTGAAGCATGGGTAAGGTACATGACCCTGAAGCATGGGTAAGGTACATGACCCTGAAGCATGGGTAAGGTACATGACCCTGAAGCATGGGTAAGGTACATGACCCTGAAGCATGGGTAAGGTACATGACCCTGAAGCATGGGTAAGGTACATGACCCTGAAGCATGGGTAAGGTACATGACCCTGAAGCATGGGTAAGGTACATGACCCTGAAGCATGGGTAAGGTACATGACCCTGAAGCATGGGTAAGGTACATGACCCTGAAGCATGGGTAAGGTACATGACCCTGAAGCATGGGTAAGGTACATGACCCTGAAGCATGGGTAAGGTACATGACCCTGAAGCATGGGTAAGGTACATGACCCTGAAGCATGGGTAAGGTACATGACCCTGAAGCATGGGTAAGGTACATGACCCTGAAGCATGGGTAAGGTACATGACCCTGAAGCATGGGTAAGGTACATGACCCTGAAGCATGGGTAAGGTACATGACCCTGAAGCATGGGTAAGGTACATGACCCTGAAGCATGGGTAAGGTACATGACCCTGAAGCATGGGTAAGGTACATGACCCTGAAGCATGGGTAAGGTACATGACCCTGAAGCATGGGTAAGGTACATGACCCTGAAGCATGGGTAAGGTACATGACCCTGAAGCATGGGTAAGGTACATGACCCTGAAGCATGGGTAAGGTACATGACCCTGAAGCATGGGTAAGGTACATGACCCTGAAGCATGGGTAAGGTACATGACCCTGAAGCATGGGTAAGGTACATGACCCTGAAGCATGGGTAAGGTACATGACCCTGAAGCATGGGTAAGGTACATGACCCTGAAGCATGGGTAAGGTACATGACCCTGAAGCATGGGTAAGGTACATGACCCTGAAGCATGGGTAAGGTACATGACCCTGAAGCATGGGTAAGGTACATGACCCTGAAGCATGGGTAAGGTACATGACCCTGAAGCATGGGTAAGGTACATGACCCTGAAGCATGGGTAAGGTACATGACCCTGAAGCATGGGTAAGGTACATGACCCTGAAGCATGGGTAAGGTACATGACCCTGAAGCAATGGGTAAGGTACATGACCCTGAAGCATGGGTAAGGTACATGACCCTGAAGCATGGGTAAGGTACATGACCCTGAAGCATGGGTAAGGTACATGACCCTGAAGCATGGGTAAGGTACATGACCCTGAAGCATGGGTAAGGTACATGACCCTGAAGCATGGGTAAGGTACATGACCCTGAAGCATGGGTAAGGTACATGACCCTGAAGCATGGGTAAGGTACATGACCCTGAAGCATGGGTAAGGTACATGACCCTGAAGCATGGGTAAGGTACATGACCCTGAAGCATGGGTAAGGTACATGACCCT
Organism: Procambarus clarkii; assembly: GCF_040958095.1. NCBI lineage: Eukaryota > Metazoa > Arthropoda > Malacostraca > Decapoda > Cambaridae > Procambarus > Procambarus clarkii. The sequence continues at coordinate 4,036,009 of NC_091152.1, forward strand.
GAAGCATGGGTAAGGTACATGACCCTGAAGCATGGGTAAGGTACATGACCCTGAAGCATGGGTAAGGTACATGACCCTGAAGCATGGGTAAGGTACATGACCCTGAAGCATGGGTAAGGTACATGACCCTGAAGCATGGGTAAGGTACATGACCCTGAAGCATGGGTAAGGTACATGACCCTGAAGCATGGGTAAGGTACATGACCCTGAAGCATGGGTAAGGTACATGACCCTGAAGCATGGGTAAGGTACATGACCCTGAAGCATGGGTAAGGTACATGACCCTGAAGCATGGGTAAGGTACATGACCCTGAAGCATGGGTAAGGTACATGACCCTGAAGCATGGGTAAGGTACATGACCCTGAAGCATGGGTAAGGTACATGACCCTGAAGCATGGGTAAGGTACATGACCCTGAAGCATGGGTAAGGTACATGACCCTGAAGCATGGGTAAGGTACATGACCCTGAAGCATGGGTAAGGTACATGACCCTGAAGCATGGGTAAGGTACAGGACCCTGAAGCATGGGTAAGGTACATGACCCTGAAGCATGGGTAAGGTACATGACCCTGAAGCATGGGTAAGGTACATGACCCTGAAGCATGGGTAAGGTACATGACCCTGAAGCATGGGTAAGGTACATGACCCTGAAGCATGGGTAAGGTACATGACCCTGAAGCATGGGTAAGGTCCATGACCCTGAAGCATGGGTAAGGTACGTGACCCTGAAGCATGGGTAAGGTACATGACCCTGAAGCATGGGTAAGGTACATGACCCTGAAGCATGGGTAAGGTACATGACCCTGAAGCATGGGTAAGGTACATGACCCTGAAGCATGGGTAAGGTACATGACCCTGAAGCATGGGTAAGGTACATGACCCTGAAGCATGGGTAAGGTACATGACCCTGAAGCATGGGTAAGGTACATGACCCTGAAGCATGGGTAAGGTACATGACCCTGAAGCATGGGTAAGGTACATGACCCTGAAGCATGGGTAAGGTACATGACCCTGAAGCATGGGTAAGGTACATGACCCTGAAGCATGGGTAAGGTACATGACCCTGAAGCATGGGTAAGGTACATGACCCTGAAGCATGGGTAAGGTACATGACCCTGAAGCATGGGTAAGGTACATGACCCTGAAGCATGGGTAAGGTACATGACCCTGAAGCATGGGTAAGGTACATGACCCTGAAGCATGGGTAAGGTACATGACCCTGAAGCATGGGTAAGGTACATGACCCTGAAGCATGGGTAAGGTACATGACCCTGAAGCATGGGTAAGGTACATGACCCTGAAGCATGGGTAAGGTACATGACCCTGAAGCATGGGTAAGGTACATGACCCTGAAGCATGGGTAAGGTACATGACCCTGAAGCATGGGTAAGGTACATGACCCTGAAGCATGGGTAAGGTACATGACCCTGAAGCATGGGTAAGGTACATGACCCTGAAGCATGGGTAAGGTACATGACCCTGAAGCATGGGTAAGGTACATGACCCTGAAGCATGGGTAAGGTACATGACCCTGAAGCATGGGTAAGGTACATGACCCTGAAGCATGGGTAAGGTACATGACCCTGAAGCATGGGTAAGGTACATGACCCTGAAGCATGGGTAAGGTACATGACCCTGAAGCATGGGTAAGGTACATGACCCTGAAGCATGGGTAAGGTACATGACCCTGAAGCATGGGTAAGGTACATGACCCTGAAGCATGGGTAAGGTACATGACCCTGAAGCATGGGTAAGGTACATGACCCTGAAGCATGGGTAAGGTACATGACCCTGAAGCATGGGTAAGGTACATGACCCTGAAGCATGGGTAAGGTACATGACCCTGAAGCATGGGTAAGGTACATGACCCTGAAGCATGGGTAAGGTACATGACCCTGAAGCATGGGTAAGGTACATGACCCTGAAGCATGGGTAAGGTACATGACCCTGAAGCATGGGTAAGGTACATGACCCTGAAGCATGGGTAAGGTACATGACCCTGAAGCATGGGTAAGGTACATGACCCTGAAGCATGGGTAAGGTACATGACCCTGAAGCATGGGTAAGGTACATGACCCTGAAGCATGGGTAAGGTACATGACCCTGAAGCATGGGTAAGGTACATGACCCTGAAGCATGGGTAAGGTACATGACCCTGAAGCATGGGTAAGGTACATGACCCTGAAGCATGGGTAAGGTACATGACCCTGAAGCATGGGTAAGGTACATGACCCTGAAGCATGGGTAAGGTACATGACCCTGAAGCATGGGTAAGGTACATGACCCTGAAGCATGGGTAAGGTACATGACCCTGAAGCATGGGTAAGGTACATGACCCTGAAGCATGGGTAAGGTACATGACCCTGAAGCATGGGTAAGGTACATGACCCTGAAGCATGGGTAAGGTACATGACCCTGAAGCATGGGTAAGGTACATGACCCTGAAGCATGGGTAAGGTACATGACCCTGAAGCATGGGTAAGGTACATGACCCTGAAAGCATGGGTAAGGTACATGACCCTGAAGCATGGGTAAGGTACGTGACCCTGAAGCATGGGTAAGGTACGTGACCCTGAAGCATGGGTAAGGTACATGACCCTGAAGCATGGGTAATGTACATGACCCTGAAGCATGGGTAAGGTGCATGACCCTGAAGCATGGGTAAGGTCATGACCCTGAAGCATGGGTAAGGTACATGACCCTGAAGCATGGGTAAGGTACATGACCCTGAAGCATGGGCAAGGTACATGACCCTGAAGCATGGGTAAGGTACGTGACCCTGAAGCATGGGTAAGGTACATGACCCTGAAGCATGGGTAAGGTACATGACCCTGAAGCATGGGTAAGGTACATGACCCTGAAGCATGGGTAAGGTACATGACCCTGAAGCATGGGTAAGGTACATGACCCTGAAGCATGGGTAAGGTACATGACCCTGAAGCATGGGTAAGGTACATGACCCTGAAGCATGGGTAAGGTACATGACCCTGAAGCATGGTAAGGTACATGACCCTGAAGCATGGGTAAGGTACATGACCCTGAAGCATGGTAAGGTACATGACCCTGAAGCATGGTAAGGTACATGACCCTGGAAGCATGGGTAAGGTACATGACACTGAAGCATGGGTAAGGTACATGACCCTGAAGCATGGGTAAGGTACGTGACCCTGAAGCATGGGTAAGGTACATGACCCTGAAGCATGGGTAAGGTACGTGACCCTGAAGCATGGGTAAGGTACGTGACCCTGAAGCATGGGTAAGGTACGTGACCCTGAAGCATGGGTAAGGTACGTGACCCTGAAGCATGGGTAAGGTACATGACCCTGAAGCATGGATAAGGTCATGACCCTGAAGCATGGGTAAGGTACATGACCCTGAAGCATGGGTAAGGTACATGACCCTGAAGCATGGGTAAGGTACGTGACCCTGAAGCATGGGTAAGGTACATGACCCTGAAGCATGGGTAAGGTACATGACCCTGAAGCATGGGTAAGGTACATGACCCTGAAGCATGGGTAAGATACATGACCCTGAAGCATGGGTAAGGTACATGACCCTGAAGCATGGGTAAGGTACATGACCCTGAAGCATGGGTAAGGTACATGACCCTGAAGCATGGGTAAGGTACATGACCCTGAAGCATGGGTAAGGTACATGACCCTGAAGCATGGGTAAGGTCCATGACCCTGAAGCATGGGTAAGGTACATGACCCTGAAGCATGGGTAAGGTACATGACCCTGAAGCATGGGTAAGGTCCATGACCCTGAAGCATGGGTAAGGTCCATGACCCTGAAGCATGGGTAAGGTCCATGACCCTGAAGCATGGGTAAGGTCCATGACCCTGAAGCATGGGTAACGTACATGACCCTGAAGCATGGGTAAGGTACATGACCCTGAAGCATGGGTAAGGTACATGACCCTGAAGCATGGGTAAGGTACATGACCCTGAAGCATGGGTAAGGTACATGACCCTGAAGCATGGGTAAGGTACATGACCCTGAAGCATGGGTAAGGTACATGACCCTGAAGCATGGGTAAGGTACATGACCCTGAAGCATGGGTAAGGTACATGACCCTGAAGCATGGGTAAGGTACATGACCCTGAAGCATGGGTAAGGTACATGACCCTGAAGCATGGGTAAGGTCATGACCCTGAAGCATGGGTAAGGTACATGACCCTGAAGCATGGGTAAGGTACATGACCCTGAAGCATGGGTAAGGTACATGACCCTGAAGCATGGGTAAGGTACATGACCCTGAAGCATGGGTAAGGTACATGACCCTGAAGCATGGGTAAGGTACATGACCCTGAAGCATGGGTAAGGTACATGACCCTGAAGCATGGGTAAGGTACATGACCCTGAAGCATGGGTAAGGTACATGACCCTGAAGCATGGGTAAGGTACATGACCCTGAAGCATGGGTAAGGTACATGACCCTGAAGCATGGGTAAGGTACATGACCCTGAAGCATGGGTAAGGTACGTGACCCTGAAGCATGGGTAAGGTACATGACCCTGAAGCATGGGTAAGGTACATGACCCTGAAGCATGGGTAAGGTACATGACCCTGAAGCATGGGTAAGGTACATGACCCTGAAGCATGGGTAAGGTACATGACCCTGAAGCATGGGTAAGGTACATGACCCTGAAGCATGGGTAAGGTACATGACCCTGAAGCATGGGTAAGGTACATGACCCTGAAGCATGGGTAAGGTACATGACCCTGAAGCATGGGTAAGGTACATGACCCTGAAGCATGGGTAAGGTACATGACCCTGAAGCATGGGTAAGGTACATGACCCTGAAGCATGGGTAAGGTACATGACCCTGAAGCATGGGTAAGGTCCGTGACCCTGGAGCGTGGGCAAGGTCCGTGACCCTGGAGCGTGGGCAAGGTCCGTGACCCTGGAGCGTGGGCAAGGTCCGTGACCCTGGAGCGTGGGCAAGGTCCGTGACCCTGGAGCGTGGGCAAGGTCCGTGACCCTGGAGCGTGGGCAAGGTCCGTGACCCTGGAGCGTGGGCAAGGTCCGTGACCCTGGATCGTGGGCAAGGTCCGTGACCCTGGAGCGTGGGCAAGGTCCGTGACCCTGGAGCGTGGGCAAGGTCCGTGACCCTGGAGCGTGGGCAAGGTCCGTGACCCTGGAGCGTGGGCAAGGTCCGTGACCCTGGAGCGTGGGCAAGGTCCGTGACCCTGGAGCGTGGGCAAGGTCCGTGACCCTGGAGCGTGGGCAAGGTCCGTGACCCTGGAGCGTGGGCAAGGTCCGTGACCCTGGAGCGTGGGCAAGGTACGTGACCCTGGAGCGTGGGCAAGGTACGTGACCCTGGAGCGTGGGCAAGGTACGTGACCCTGGAGCGTGGGCAAGGTACGTGACCCTGGAGCGTGGGCAAGGTACGTGACCCTGGAGCGTGGGCAAGGTACGCGACCCTGGAGCGTGGGCAAGGTACGTGACCCTGGAGCGTGGGCAAGGTACGTGACCCTGGAGCGTGGGCAAGGTACGTGACCCTGGAGCGTGGGCAAGGTACGTGACCCTGGAGCGTGGGCAAGGTACGTGACCCTGGAGCGTGGGCAAGGTACGTGACCCTGGAGCGTGGGCAAGGTACGTGACCCTGGAGCGTGGGCAAGGTACGTGACCCTGGAGCGTGGGCAAGGTCCGTGACCCTGGAGCGTGGGCAAGGTCCGTGACCCTGGAGCGTGGGCAAGGTCCGTGACCCTGGAGCGTGGGCAAGGTCCGTGACCCTGGAGCGTGGGCAAGGTCCGTGACCCTGGAGCGTGGGCAAGGTCCATGACCCTGGAGCGTGGGCAAGGTCCATGACCCTGAAGCGTGGGCAAGGTCCATGACCCTGAAGCGTGGGCAAGGTCCATGACCCTGAAGCGTGGGCAAGGTCCATGACCCTGAAGCGTGGGCAAGGTCCATGACCCTGAAGCGTGGGCAAGGTCCATGACCCTGAAGCGTGGGCAAGGTCCATGACCCTGAAGCGTGGGCAAGGTCCATGACCCTGAAGCGTGGGCAAGGTCCATGACCCTGAAGCGTGGGCAAGGTCCATGACCCTGAAGCGTGGGCAAGGTCCATGACCCTGAAGCGTGGGCAAGGTCTATGACCCTGAAGCGTGGGCAAGGTCCATGACCCTGAAGCGTGGGCAAGGTCCATGACCCTGAAGCGTGGGCAAGGTCCATGACCCTGAAGCGTGGGCAAGGTCCATGACCCTGAAGCGTTGGCAAGGTCCATGACCCTGAAGCATGGGCAAGGTCCATGACCCTGAAGCATGGGCAAGGTCCATGACCCTGAAGCATGGGCAAGGTACATGACCCTGAAGCATGGGCAAGGTCCATGACCCTGAAGCATGGGCAAGGTCCATGACCCTGAAGCATGGGCAAGGTCCATGACCCTGAAGCATGGGCAAGGTCCATGACCCTGAAGCATGGGCAAGGTCCATGACCCTGAAGCATGGGCAAGGTCCATGACCCTGAAGCATGGGCAAGGTCCATGACCCTGAAGCATGGGCAAGGTCCATGACCCTGAAGCATGGGCAAGGTCCATGACCCTGAAGCATGGGCAAGGTCCATGACCCTGAAGCATGGGCAAGGTCCATGACCCTGAAGCATGGGCAAGGTCCATGACCCTGAAGCATGGGCAAGGTCCATGACCCTGAAGCATGGGCAAGGTCCATGACCCTGAAGCATGGGCAAGGTCCATGACCCTGAAGCATGGGCAAGGTCCATGACCCTGAAGCATGGGCAAGGTCCATGACCCTGAAGCATGGGCAAGGTACATGACCCTGAAGCATGGGCAAGGTACATGACCCTGAAGCATGGGCAAGGTACATGACCCTGAAGCACGGGCAAGGTACATGACCCTGAAGCACGGGCAAGGTACATGACCCTGAAGCACGGGCAAGGTACATGACCCTGAAGCACGGGCAAGGTACATGACCCTGAAGCACGGGCAAGGTACATGACCCTGAAGCACGGGCAAGGTACATGACCCTGAAGCACGGGCAAGGTACATGACCCTGAAGCACGGGCAAGGTACATGACCCTGAAGCACGGGCAAGGTACATGACCCTGAAGCACGGGCAAGGTACATGACCCTGAAGCACGGGCAAGGTACATGACCCTGAAGCACGGGCAAGGTACATGACCCTGAAGCACGGGCAAGGTACATGACCCTGAAGCACGGGCAAGGTACATGACCCTGAAGCACGGGCAAGGTACATGACCCTGAAGCACGGGCAAGGTACATGACCCTGAAGCACGGGCAAGGTACATGACCCTGAAGCACGGGCAAGGTACATGACCCTGAAGCACGGGCAAGGTACATGACCCTGAAGCACGGGCAAGGTACATGACCCTGAAGCACGGGCAAGGTCCATGACCCTGAAGCACGGGCAAGGTCCATGACCCTGAAGCACGGGCAAGGTCCATGACCCTGAAGCACGGGCAAGGTCCATGACCCTGAAGCACGGGCAAGGTCCATGACCCTGAAGCACGGGCAAGGTCCATGACCCTGAAGCACGGGTAAGGTCCATGACCCTGAAGCACGGGTAAGGTCCATGACCCTGAAGCACGGGTAAGGTCCATGAACCTGAAGCACGGGTAAGGTCCATGACCCTGAAGCACGGGTAAGGTCCATGACCCTGAAGCACGGGTAAGGTCCATGACCCTGAAGCACGGGTAAGGTCCATGACCCTGAAGCACGGGTAAGGTACATGACCCTGAAGCACGGGTAAGGTACATGACCCTGAAGCACGGGTAAGGTACATGACCCTGAAGCACGGGTAAGGTACATGACCCTGAAGCACGGGTAAGGTACATGACCCTGAAGCACGGGTAAGGTACATGACCCTGAAGCACGGGTAAGGTACATGACCCTGAAGCACGGGTAAGGTACATGACCCTGAAGCACGGGTAAGGTACATGACCCTGAAGCACGGGTAAGGTACATGACCCTGAAGCACGGGTAAGGTCCATGACCCTGAAGCACGGGTAAGGTCCATGACCCTGAAGCACGGGTAAGGTACATGACCCTGAAGCACGGGTAAGGTCCATGACCCTGAAGCACGGGTAAGGTACATGACCCTGAAGCACGGGTAAGGTACATGACCCTGAAGCACGGGCAAGGTCCATGACCCTGAAGCACGGGTAAGGTC